>NC_143581.1:37713325-38003316 GCF_048544385.1 Mastigoproctus giganteus
ATATAATTTCAGTTTTAATTTGTACATAGTGTATTTATTTTTTATATCCTATTTTGTATAGCAGCATACATGTACTTAACTTACTTTTAATAAACTTTACTTGTCTTGATGGTAGAAGAAATATATATTGTGTTACAAAAATAATTTTAATGTAACACTGGTTTTAAAAAAAGAAAATAAAAAGAAACAATCATTCAGGAAAGGTGGTTTACTAAAAAAGTGACATTAGTTCTTTTCTTGTATTTTTTAAACTTTCATCTTTTCCTTTAGCAGTTGCCTCCACTGCTGTATTTACAATGTAAGCTGCATAGTGCCATTCATAATTTTAGGCATATAGGTGGATTTTGAAAATAATTCATTCTACTGCAATTTTTACAAAAATTGTTTCATTTAAACAAGGCTTATGAAGCCTTAATGTAGGGGACATCATCCAGGCCTAAGAAATATTTTGTTATAGTAAAATTTTCATTGAAACAAGATTCTACTGTATATCAGTATTGGTATTAATAGTGGCAAATGATGTAAGGAAACAAGCTTATGCATCTGAAGAAACAGCATCATCCAAAAAAAAAAAAAAAAAAAATCCTATTTCACCTATCAATCACCTCCAATCAGTCTAGTTTGTCTAGTTCTTTGAATTTTTTATAGCAATGGATGAAAGCTTCTACCATCAAGTTGAAGTTTGTCTCCAGTGAAGACAAAGTTCAACACATCTCTTCTACAACTATCCTACCTCAATTTGAATTTATGTCCCCTCATGTGCATAGTCTGAGTAAGAGGAAGAATCCCATAATCACTGAGTTTGCTTAAGCCATTCAAAGCCTTAAACACTTCAGTAAGGTCACCTTGCAGGTGCCTGCTCTTCAAATGCTGCAATTTACAGATTGCCTTTCTTTTTTTCCCCCTAACCAATCTTGTTATCTTTTTCTGTACCTGTTAGAGCAGCTCTGCCTTAATGTGTTTCTGCCTTAATAAACACATGCTGTGATTAAAGTATAATTGCACTCCTGTCTAGATGGTCCTACATTACTTCTTTAACCAATTACTCTATTATTTTCCCTGGAACAGAAGTTAATCTAACAGGCAGATCCGTAATTACTCATTTCACCCTTGGATCCCCCCCTTTGTGAATTTTGAATACATTCAAACTCTCCAGTCCACAAAGATCTCCCCTGAATCCAAAGATGCTCTTATAATTATGACTTAGGGTTTGCTGCCCCCCTCCTAAAGAATTCCATCAGCCCCCTTTCCTGCTACTATTAATATAAATAAAGAAGTCTGCTCCTTTTCTTGGCATTCTTTGCCAGACTTCTTGTAATCTGCCTTGGCTTGCCTTGCTGTTGTTTGTTTGTTTGTTATTTGGTTTTTAGGAGCATTAGCAACTAAGGCCATATTGCTCCGAGGATATGCGGTGGTCATTCCCTGACCTTTCCGCATCCTCCGTATTTGGTGGTGACGGGCTCGAACACCGGTCTAATCAAGAAGCGTGTGCTACGCACTGCTGCTCCTTCCCACCTGGCTACGGAGACGCCAGGCTTGCCTTGCAGACCAGTTTATATATACCATAGGTTTCTGTATCACCTGATAATTTTTATGCATCCCATGCATTTTTCTTCTCTGCCACATGTCTCAGTACTTCATCTGACATCAATTTAGCCTTAAATTGTATTTCTTAGTTGGTACAAAAAGCCTAGTAGTCTATGATTATTCCTCTGAATGCTTCCCATTTAGAATTTGTTGTTGGTAACTACATTAGTTGGTCCTACTGTAATTTCCTTTAGGAATGCAAAAACTCTTCCCTTTGATAGTAGTTAAATCTTTAAGTAAATCCCACATCAATACACTGTGATCACTGCCACCTAGTAGTTCTTTTATCTGCAGATTTTTAATGCATGAAAAATCACTGCTGATAATGCATCTCTGACATGCTATTCTAGAAAACAGTCATCACGCCCATAATGATTCTTTTCTGTTCTGAGGTATTTAGATGTAATTGATGTAAGTAATTATAGTAATTTGAAATATGATAATTCTTCACACACATAATTATGCAATAAACAGTTTAATTACTTTAAAAGAATTAACTCTTAAAGTAATTAAATTGTTTATTGTATAATTTATAAAACTGCACCTCCAAAAGTCTTTGACTAATTATTCCATACTCAATATTATTATTATTATTATTATTATTATTATTGTTGTTGTTGTTAGCCATATGGTGCAAGGAAGCCTGAGGCTTATGCCACACCAGCCAAAAAAAAAAAAATTCTCAATTTACCCTGAGAGAGAGAGAGGTAGAAAGGAATCACCAAGGAAGAGAAGAATGATGATATCCAGCTCAGAACCCTGGGTGTGCGAAGCCCATACTCACTAGATGTGAGCCCCTGGGTTAAATATTATGTTGTACTGCCCTATCCTGATGAATAATGCAAATACTGTCTCTGTGAATTCAATATTTAACTGTAATTAAAAATCAGAAATATCAGCAACTATTCCATTGTAGTGCACACATGCATGATCATTGTGTCACTAACAGCAACAAAATTATTAGTGAAACTATTTAGTTTGTAGTATACACTAGCCTTAGGCTTTATATGAAATAAATTAATTTTAGTATTATAAATAGAAGTTACTATTTATTACACTAAAATACTATTTATTGTCTAAATTACTTCTATGTATAAAATTAAAAAGAAGAAAGTAAAACTTTTGAATTATATTTCATATACAGCAGACTCTCGATTTACCAGGGTCGGACACTTCAAGACTCCAAATTAAAAAAAAAAAAAAAAAAAAAAAAAATAGAAATCATAAAATTCGAGTAATAACTGGAATAGGTATAAACAGATATTTTGTAAGTTGTATATAAGCGACAAGTGGCATTATAAGTCGTCATTGAGAGATTAGTGCACCTATTATCAGTGCCTCCGTAGCCAGGTGGGCAGAAGCTGTAGTGCGTAGCACACACTTCTTGATAGACTGGGGTTCAAACCCATGACCACCAAATACGGAGAATGCGGAAAGGTCAGGGAAGACCACCACGTATCCTCAGAGCAATATGGCCTTAGTTGCTAATGCTCCTAAAAACCAAATAACAACATTGGCACCTATTAGCTTGCAACCCCTGCTGTCTTCACACCCACCGCTCCAAAAAAAAAAAGGGGGAGAAGAAATATTTAGTTTGATTTAGTGCGTCGATTTTGTTCCGCTGCACAGCAAAAAGACAAATTTTGTTTCGTTATTTATTATGATGTTGGTGACCAAACCATACATGACATTGTAAAAAATAAAGGGAAAAATTTTTTTTTTTAAATCGACATCGCAAAAAATAAAGGGAAGCATCGTATTGGACACATGAGTAGTACGTGATAAGTTTTTTTTTATCTAGCACCATAATTTTTATGTAGGTCGGTGAACATTTTTCGATACAGTAAACGCTCAACTTACGCAACTACAGATTTACGTAAATTTGTTTTCACTCAGTTTTTTTTTTTTTTTTTTTTTCCTTTTAGAATTGTAATATTTAAAACAACAAAAAAATAATAATAATAAGCAATCGATAACGACGATCATGGCACACGCAAATTGCACAAGTGAGATCGGAGTAACAAGCAAAAAATGTGGGAAAAAAAAAAAAGAGAAGATTCTTGCAATTATTTATGATTTTTTTTTTATATGACCAAAGATTTCAGTGAGGTGCTCATTTCACCATAATAGCGTAAAAACCTAGCGTAAAAAAATAGTGTAGAATCCTAGCTATTGGTATTATCGCAAGTGAATAAGATCGAGTTTACTACCCGTTTATAATAGATTGCGCTAACAGAAACGCCCAATAAAACGGAAAGTGCAAATTGTTTTTTGTTGACCTCCAGAAATGTGCTTTAGTAAAATGTGAGCTCGCACGGGGTAGTAGTGGCATGTGATGCAAGAAAGCAAATGTATGAGCTTATGCAGCATCAGCCAAAAAAAAAAAATCACACCATTCCCTCCAAATGCCTGTCCAGTTCCTCCTTAAATTTATTCAACCCATCAACTTCCACAACGACAGATGGAAGTTTGTTCCAGCAATTAACCACCCGCTGGCTAAAGGCAAATTTCCGCACATCTATTCTACATCTGTCCTTTCGTAATTTGAATTTATGTCCCCTTAGGTTCGTAATCTGAACAAGTGGAAGGATCCCATCAGATCCTTCCACTTGTGATAATAGTGAGGTTTCGCCTTAACCTTGTGAAGTTCTTTACAGAAAATTTCATTTTGACCATTATGAGAAATCTGAGAGAATTCTCATTCTCTGAGCGAGAATTCAGACAATTCAGATTTCTCAATTAGTCACAAAAGTTACTAGTTATTCCCAAGTTACATAAAATTCAACAATGTAAGAAGTCCTGGAACATATCTTTTACGTATGTCGGGGACTTCTGTATTTTTGGATTATCCGGGATTTGTTTTTTACCATCTATCCCGGAAAATCGAGAGTCTACTGTATAAGGGAAAACTGAAGAAAAACTGAGAAAAAAGTTAACCTTTAGATGAATTTTGTTAAAATTATTTAAAGAAATATAAGAGCTTTATAGCATTTCACAAAGCTCAATCTAAATATAAAGCTTTTTTATTTCTTTTCAATTTACATAATAAATGAAATATAGCTTTTTTTGTGTTTCACAGTGTTGATAAAAATTTTTAAATATTGAATTCAAATTTGAGATTATGCTAAAGTCGCTTGAGCTTTTATATCAATATTTTTATATTAGTATAAAAACTCAAGCAGCTTTTGCAGGTATTTATATTAATATTTATTATTAAATATTTGATAATAAAAACATTTATATTTTTTGGTTGGGATTTGTACATTGTATATGTTTTCAATTATGTATTATTCGGAATTCTTAAGAGTAAATTCAAGGATAATTTTTTTTTCATTTAATTTTACAGGATATGGTAAACAGACGATTAAGTTTGGAAATGTTATTAACAACAGCTAAAACAAACGTGAATACCCAGTTTATTCTTCTTACACCACTAGATTTAAGTATACTGCCAGAGGCAGACTCAGACTTGGTACGTATTCATCTCATGCCTGATCCGGAGCGCAGCCATTCAGAACTTCCATATTATGAGGAACAGGAACCTATGGAAAGTTGATAAGTTGATAAATGATTGAAAATTCAAAATCAGGGTCAATTTTGTATTAGCAGCAACAAAAGGAATATTCTGTTCAAAAGGAATACTTCACTATTTCAAGCCATTGTATTTTAACAGTGTTATAGTGTAAAAACAAAAGCTGATTTTAATAGAAATATTTCAAAAAGAGCATTTTATACAAAAGATGAAAGTAATTCATAGGAAATATTATGTTGCTAATGAAAAATAAAGTATTTTTTTATGTGTATTAAATAATTATAATCATTAGGCCAATTATTTTTTTGTGAATATAGAAGTTCATTACTTAAAAGAAGTTACATATTGCACTAATTGAACTTTTTATTATATGTCCCATATTATTAGCACTTTTAAGAAAAGAATACATGCTCAACCCGTGGCATGTGCCATGTTTTACAGAGCGTACCATCATGGCCGGAATCAATAAATTTTAAGTTTAATAACGTTTCATGCTCATCAAAAGGTGCAAATAAAATGCTATGTATGTAGCATGAGCATTTTATTTGCTATGTATGTATAATGCTAATACTACATACATAGCATTAGCATTTATGTAAAAATAAAAATGTACGTAATACATACTTACATTTTTATTAACTGTTAAAAAAAACAGATATTTTTGACATTGGTAATAATATCATTTAAATTAATAAAACAAAGGACATTACTTTCATTCATTTTTGTTAAAAAAAAAATAAATAAAAAACAATTTTTTGCTTGTAACAGATAAAAAAAATAATAATAATAAAATAATTTACTTAATGATTAATAAAAATTATTGATTTAAATTATTTAAAATATTTGTTTTCATGATTTCATTATGGCGAAATCTGAAACAATCTTCAAAGGATAAGGTTGTTAGCTTTCCATATATAAGATGCTAATTCGAAATATATAGTTTGGAAAAACTGTGTATTTAGTCTTGAATTATTATATTGTATAAATTTTGATAAATAAACTCATTTGTTTGAGAATAATTTTTCTTTATTTACAGATGAAAATGTTTTATATCTTTTTATAAGTTATCTATATCTTTGGGGTAATTATTTACTAAACTTTTTACGTTTTCTGAGCTCTTGTCTGTCTGGTCAAAATTTAATAAAAATGAAAATTTTTGAGAAATATTCTTATGTACTTCAGCTTTTTGTAAATTATTTTCTAAAGAATCCACGATAGGAGCGAAAGATTTTATCCTAAATTTATCTAATTTAGGAAGATCGTCAATATCAGATGCATTTCCATCATTAATTTGAACTTTTCTAGATTTTTTTTTTTTTTTTTTTTTCAAATTCTTCGAAACTATTTCTAGTTTCTTTTATGAAATGTGATAAATATGCATCCAATTTTGAACATGTACTTAATGGTGTTTGAGGGTCTTGTAATATTTTGCTGGTTTTGTAAAACTGTTCCAATATATAATTCCATAATACAAGCATAAGCATAAATTCAAGTTCTTCCATTTTTTTGTGAATAATAGAGGCTTCTCTTTTGGTTTCGCCATTTTCATATTCACCATCCTGAAATTTAATTAAAGCATCAATAATTGAATCATAATTATTCATAATTACTCTTGTAGCTTTAATATGTGCTTCCCATCTAGTGTAAGAAAGACTTCAAAACTTAAATTTTAAATTTCAAAATTGGGTTTGGATCCCAAACCCAATTTTGAAACAAACCATCTTTTTGTTGAAGTAGAGAAAAATTGTAAGGTTTGTTGCAAAATTGCAAAGAAATTTACTGCATCTATGCGACAATCAACTGCAGCGCAGCCGAACCAAATTTAATGAATGTCTGATGAAGAGAATATATATATGACAATTTTTTTTTTTTTTTTTTTTCCTAAAATTTTTTGCTGTGTACTCTTACATTTCCCAGACATGTTGGCTGTGTTATCGTAAGATTGTCCTCTACACTTGCTAAAATCAGTGGTACATTAATTTATAATATAATCAATAATAAAATTGGACAAATTTTCTTCAGAATGGTTTTCTATTAGAATGAATGTTAAAAATCATTCAACTGGATGATCGTCGTGAGGACATACATATATTACAAATAACAGTTAACTGATCAATATGTGACAGATCAGGCGTAGAATCAACAGACAAACTAAAATCACCAGATTCTTTTAAATCTTCAAAAATAGATTTTCTTACTTTTTTAGCCATTAAATCAATAATTTCATTGCATGTTTTAGATAAACATGATGGCTTTCCAGACCCAGAATTCCCATAACGATAAATTTATCAGCAAGAAAAGGATAAAATTGAGCAATTATTTCTAATAATCCAAGAAAATTTCCATTTCGAGGTGAATTAAATTTCTCATCATCACCTTAAAATGGCAATCCTCGTTCTGCCAAAGTAGATACAAATGCAACAATATATAACTCACATAAAATGTAAGTTCTGATATGTTTGTCTCTGTAGTCTAAGGCTAGTGGGAGTCAGACATGTTCAAAGACGCTAAGTGGATTTTCTTATTTATTGATTTGAAATTATTGTTTTTCTAAAACTTTTGATTTAAATTTAGTAGTAGAGCATTACTTTGATTTTCTGATTAATCTAGTGTATTTATTCTTTACTCAGCCTTGTAATTGCATAAAAGTATCGGTAAAGGTATCAAATCCACGTGTTACCGTTACATCAAATTAATTTCTATAAGTAGCTTATAGACATAGTCAGAATTCTTAGTTTATTCTGAATTGAGAGGCAGCGAGATTTCAAAGTTATTTAATACTTAAGTGTCCGTATATTTACCATTCCTAACTTGCTGCCATTGTTATACAACACAACGTTATATCCCGAACTAGATAGCTTAAGCTTAGTATAGTACAATATATAATATAATATTGTCAATTAATCAGTAAAATCTATTAATTTTGTTAAACTTCGTTGTCAATTAAATTGTACTTTTAACTAAATACATAACGACTTAGATTACAAACATAACATAATTAATTAATACATGACTTGATAACGGAAGTTATATAAATGGACCTCGTAGATAATACTTGATACTTAAAAATATATATAGCGTTATAACTGTGTTGGGATACAAGTTTAGGGTTATAATTTTATAATGAAATTGTAATTAAATCGAAATCCTGACTCAGAGTAGCAAAGCAAAAAGCTCAAGCTAATGGGAGTGCTGTGGCTCAGGGGAAAACTGAGCGGGGCAGTTGCACTCTGAATCACAGCCTCTTAAAATGCACTGCTTGCATGATGTTTGTGAACAATCAGGTATGGGACATGATATGGCCATGGAGGATGTCTTTGTGTGTGCACGATACAAGGAGTGTAAGGAAATCAGGCTACAATTCAGTGTTGTTTTAAGCCTATATGAGAGCTTGAAGGACAGGGTGGATACCCTTGAAGGATCTAAATTGAGGAGCTCTACAATCTTTCAGCTGCCGACATCAATGCCAGAGCTTGCACTTGGTCATCACGCAACACAGCGGCAACCCCCAAGGCAGAATGCGCTGGTCCCACAGGAACTAGTAGTTGGTGACTCTATTGTCAGGGAAACGGAGAACTTGCTTTGTAAAAAGGATAGGTGGAACAGGATCAGAGTATGTCTGCCAGGGACACGTTGATGACGTTGTAGGGCAGATATCTTTTAAGGGCACAAAAGTTGATATAGTTCTTAATACAAAGGGTACTAGGAAAGTTTTGCAATATGACGCAACAATGAATCACAGGAAGCTGCTTGTTGCTGCATGTTGAGACATGTTCATACATGCATAGTAGCCGCCGCGCCAAGTCGATGGGCTCAGTTATTCATTAGTAGTGAGAATGTAAAGTGCTTGTGATGGCATCGTGGTCACGAAATGAGATAAGGACAGTTTTGCGGTATAATTTCGTGCGTGGTTTAACCATAGACCAGTGCTTAGAAGAAATGACTCTTGCACTAGATGATGATTGTCCACATCGTACAACGATATTCAGGTGGTATATAGAATTCCAAAGGGGAAATTTCACTCTGGAGGATTCTGAGAGGCCGGGAAGGCCACGAACGTCAGTTACAGAGGAAAACGTTACTGCTGTGAGGAAAATGCTTGACGAAAACAGGCGAGTGACCTACCAACAGATAGAGGATACTTTGGGCCTAAATGCACCAGCAATTCGTTCGATTCTGCAAGATCATTTGCATGTGAAGAAACTTTCTTCTCTCTGGGTGCCGCATCAACTGACTGAAGAGCAGATGACACGACGTGTGACTTGGTTCCGGGAAATGTTAAAAAAGTTTGATAAGGGACAATCTCGGTATGTGAACAACATCGTGACAGGTGACGAGACTTGGCTGTACTATTACGATCTGCCGACCAAGGCTCAAAACAAAGTTTGGGTCTTTGATGATGACGACACACCCGTAATTGTCAGAAAATCCTGATCTGTAAAGAAGAAAATGATAGCTGTATTTTTCAAATCGAGTGGAATTGTGGAACGTGTCGTTTTGGACACACAGAAGACAGTCACAGCTAAGTGGTATACTGAACAATGCCTGCCTAAAGTCATTGGATCTATGAAGAACCTGCGGCCAAAGTCAAGAATGGACACCTGGTACCTCCATCACGATAATGCTGCAGCTCACCGCGCCAAAGCCTGCACCGAATATTTGACCACGACAGGACTGAAACTTCTCGAGCACCCTCCCTACAGCCCAGACCTTGCTCCCTGCGACTTTGCCCTGTTCGCGCATGTGAAAATGAAGCTAAAAGGGAGGCGGTTTTCCAGTGATGAGGACCTTCTACGGGCTTGGGACAACGAGTGTGCTTTACTCCCTAGTGAAACTTGGCAGAACTGGTTTAAAGATTGGTTTCGGAGGATGGAGAGGTGTATTGAAGGTAGAGGAAATTACTTTGAAAAAAATTAAATAAACAAAGCTGTATTGCAAAACTTTAGCATTAGCATTAGTAGAGGCATTTGATGCAAGAAAGCAAGCTTATGCAGCATCAGCCAAAAAAAAAAAAAAAAAGTAACATAAATAAATAAAAATAACCACTTCCTCTTCACCCCTCTGTTCGTTCGAAATACCTGTCCAGCTGAGCCTTAAACTTATTTAGGCTATCAACTTCCACGACAAGGGATGGAAGTCTGTTCCATCTACCAACCACCCGCTGGCTAAAGGCAAATTTCCGCACGTCTATCCTACATCTGTCTTTCCTCAATTTGAATTTATGCCCTCTCAGGTGATTATTCTGAGCTAGAGGAAGAATCCCATCAGCATTGAGCATGCTTAAACCATTCAAGGCTTTATACACCTCTATCAGATCACCTCGCTGGTGCCTAGTCTCCAGACACTGTAATTTGCAAAACTTAAGCCTTTCTTCGTAAGAGCACCCCTTTGTTCCATTCACTAATCTTGTTGCCCTTCTCTGTACTCGTTCCAGCAGCTCTACATCCTTCTTGAAATGAGGCCTCCAGACCTGTATTCAGTACTCTAGGTGTGGCCTGACCATTGCCTTATACAATGGAATAATCACCTCCTTATCCCTGCTGGAAAAATTCCTGTATATCATGGACAATACTCCATGAGCTACTCTTGCAGCCCGTCTGCACTGCTCAGAGAACTTCATATCTGCCTGCACAATCACCCCCAAGTCCCTTTCATTCTCTACCACTGTCAGTGTAGTACCACAGAGTTGATACGTTGCTCTGGGGTTGCTGTTTCCCATGTGTAGTACTTTACATTTGTCAATGTTAAACTTCATTTGCCACCTCTCAGCCCATCTGCTCAACCTTTCCAGATCCTGTTGCACCAGCATAGTGTCAGTAGTGTCCTTGACAACCCTGCCAACCTTTGTATCATCTGCAAACTTGGACATTAAGCTTGATATACCATCATCAATATCATTTATAAATACAGAAAACAACAATGGACCCAACACTGAGCCCTGAGGGACTCCACTAATAACATTAGTCCACGATGAGCAGTGTCCATTGATTACCACTCTCTGTCTTCTCCCCCTCAACCACCCCTTTATCCATAGCAGCAATTTGCCTCCAATGTCACACTGTTCCAATTTGTGTAGCAGTCTTCCATGTGCAACAGTATCAAAAGCCTTTCTAAGATCCAAGTATATAATATCAAAGGTATTCCCTGCATCCAGTTCTTTTGTGACTGCATCATAGTATCCAATCAAGTTGGTCAGGCAAGACTTCCCCTTAACAAAACCATGCTGTGTCTGAGCTATAACTGAAGTCTTGTCTAAATGATCCTGCAGTGCTTCTTTAACCAGTGCCTCCATTAATTTTCCTGGAACAGAAGTTAAGCTCACAGGTCTATAATTACTTGTGTCAGCCTTTGATCCTCCTTTGTGAATTGGGGTCACATTTGCACATTTCCAGTCTATGGGTACCTCCCCTGAGTCCAAGGAAGCTCTCATAATTATGGCTAAGGGTTTGCTTACTTCCTTTGCTGCCTCCTTTAATATAACTGGATAGATCCCATCCACCCCGGGTGCCTTTCTTGTGTTTATCTTCAACAGTTTCTCCTCCACTTTACTCCCAGTTATTTCAAGATTCTGTAGCTTACTGCTAGAGTTGAATACACCTCTGGCATTCCCTTTGCTGAATAACTCCTCATGTGTGAATGTCGATGCAAAATATTCATTTAGTTTGTTAGCTACCTGAGCAGGATCATCAACAGTTGACCCATCAATATCAAGTGGACCAATCTGATTCATCCCCATCCTTCTAGAGTTTACATAAGTAAAGAACTCTTTGCTGTTTTTCTTTGCATCCCTTGCCAAGGATTTCTCGTAATCTGCCTTCGCCTGCCTAACCTCCTTTGTAACTTGGTTGCATATCAACTTGTATCTATCATAGGCTTCTGTGTCACGTGTTAATTTGTAAGTATCCCATGCATTTTTCTTCTCTGCCATATGCCTCATTAGTTCATCTGACATCCATTTTGGCCTAAACCTTGAACAATATTTCTTAGTTGGTATGTAAAGCCTAGTAGCTTCCAAGATAAGTTCTTTGAATGCTTCCCATTTTGAATTTGCTGTTGGTAACATCATCAGTTGGTCCCACTGTATAGAATTTAAATACTGTCTCAGTCCATCGTAGTCGCCTTTACGGAAGCAATAACCCTTCCCTTTACCCCTAATGGTAGTTACCTCTTTGAGTAAATCCCACTTCAGCACACTGTGATCACTGCCACCTAGTGGTTCATTTATCTGCAGATTCTTAATGCATGAAGAATCACTGCTGATAATCAAATCAAGAGTATTACTCCCTCTAGTTGCCTCCCGAACATGCTGATGTAGAAAACAATCATCCAATAAATCCACAAAAGCTCTGCTAGTGCGTGAGTAACCAGCCCCCAAATTCCAGTCAATATCTGGGAAATTAAAATCTCCCATTATAAGACTCTCTGATTTACTGGCCCACTCTATTTCCCTGTACAGTTCCTTATTATACTCATCAGAGTCATTAGGCCTATAGCACACTCCTACTCTCAATTTTGATCTCCCAATGCTTATGTCACACCAAACTGACTCAACACTGCACTGTCCAGCGATGTCGACTGGCTTCACTTCCTTGGTTTTTATGTGTTTCTTAACTAATAGCATAACCCCTCCCCCCTTCCTATCCTGTCTATCCTTTCTGTAGACGTACTCCCCAAATTGCAGTTCTGCATCCCTTATATCTGTGTGACACCACGTCTCTGATATCCCAACAATATCTGCCTTTGATGTTTTGAGCAATACCTCAAATTCATCAAATTTATTTACTAAACTCCTAGCATTGGTGTACACGCAAGTATACCTGCACCTGTTTCTATTCTTAGCTACCCTAACACAACCCATGTGTTTACTTGTACCGCAATGGCTCCCAGCAGTCTCTGAAATACCATGCATCTTGTTTTTCAGGCTTCTGCTCATTCTAATAGAAGCAGTGCAAGAATCTCTTTCACCTCTGCCAGTGGCTACTGTCAATCTATTGGTCTTTGTCTCCCCCCAAGCTAGCAGTTTTCCGACCCACCTAACACTGCCTCGATAGCATCAGCAAATATTCTTGCACCCTTTCTATTTAAGTGTATCCCATCCCTGTAGAAGCAATCTTTCCTAGTACCCTTTGTATATAGCTCTTAATATCATTAGTGCCAACGTGTACAACATATATATAGTTGTACACATTGGCACTAATGATATTAAGAGTAGGAAACCAGCAGAATTGCTTAACAAGTACAGGTCACTGTTGACAAAAAGCCGTGAATTAGGGTTGAATTTGAAAGTGTTTGCAATTCTGCCTAGACACGATAGGAGAGAGTATATGATGAGGGCTTTGTTGATCAATTCGGCCTTCCTTATGTTGTGCAAGGCTCAAGGTGTAGAATTTTTTTCAGCCTGGTCTGTACTTGTTAACAGGAGAGACTGCTTCTAGAGGGTTGGGATACACTTAAATAGAAAGGGTGCAAGAATATTTGCTGATGCTGTCGAGGCAATGTTAGGTGGGTCAGAAAACTGCTAGCTTGGGGGAATATAAGGACTAATAAATTAACAGTAGCCACTGGCAGAGGTGAAAGTGATTCTTGCACTGCTTCTATTGGAATGAGCAGCAGCCTGGAAAACAACATGCAGGATATTTCAGAGACTGCTGGGAATCATGGGGGTTCAAGTAAACACATGGGTTGTGTTAGGGTGGCTGAGAGGAAGAGCTGGTGCATGTATACTTATGTGTACACCAATGCTAGGAGTTTAGTAAATAAATTTGATGAATTTGAGGTATTGCTCAAAACATCAAAGGCAGATGTTGGGATTTCAGAGACGTAGTCTCACACAGATGTAAGGAATGCAGAACTGGAATTTGGGGAGTACAATGTGTACAGAAAGGATAGGAAGGGAGGAGGAGTTTGCTATTAGTTAAGAAACACAAAAATTCCAAGTAAGTGAAACCAGTGGACATCGCTGGACAGTGCAGTGTCGAGTCAGTTTGGTGTGAGAAAAGCATTGAGAGATCAAAAGTGAGAGTAGGAGTGTGCTATAGGCCTAATGACTCTGATGAGTATAAAAAGTAATGGTACAGGGAAATAGGGTGGGCCAGTAAATCAGAGTGTCTTATAATGGGGCATTTTACTTTCCCAGATATTGACTGGAACTTGTGGGTTGGTCACTCACACACTAGCAAGGCTTTTGTGGATTTATTGGATGATTGTTTTCTACATCAGCATGTTCTGGAGGCAACTAGAGGAAGTTGATTTGATTATAAGTAATGATTCTTCATGCATTAAGAATCTGCAGATAAAGGAACCACTAGGTGGCAGTGATCACAGTGTGCTGAAGTGGGATTTACTCAAAGACGTAACTACCATCAGGGGTAAAGGGAAGGGTTATTGCTTTCATAAAGGCAACTACGATGGTCTCAGACAGTATTTAAATTCTATACAGTGGGACCAACTGATGATGTTACCAACAGCAAATTCAAAATGGGAAGCATTCAAAGAACTTATCTTGGAAGCTACTAGGCTTTACATACCAACTAAGAAATATTGTTCAGGGTTTAGTCCTAAATGGATGTCAGATGAACTAATGAGACATATGGCAGAGAAGAAATATGCTTGGGATACATATAAATTAACACGTGACACAGACGCCTATGATAGATAAGTTGATCTGTAACCAAGTTACAAAGGAGGTTAGGCAGCCGAAAGCAGGTTACGAGAAATCTTTGGCAAAGGATGCAAAGAAAAACAGCAAAGAGTCGTTTACTTATGTAAACTCTAGAAGGAAGGGGATGAATCAGATTGGTCCACTTGATATCAATGGTTCAACTGTTGATGATCCTGCTCAGGTAGCTAACAAACTAAATTATTTTGCATCGACATTCACACATGAGCAGTTATTCAGCAAGGGGAATAGGGAATACCAGAGGTGTATTCAATTCTGGCAGTAAGCTAGACAATCTTGTAATAACAGAGTAAATTGGAGGAGAAATTGTTTAAGATAATCACAAGAAAGGCACCTGTGGTGGATGAAATCTATCAAGTTATATTAAAGCAGGTAGCAAAGGAAGTAAGCAAACCCTTAGCTATAATTATGAGAGCTTCCTTGGATTCAGGGGAGGTACCGATAGATTGTGACCCCAATTCACAAAAGAGGATGAAAGGCTTACACAAGTAATTATAGACCTGTGAGTTTAACTTCTATTCCAGGAAAATTAATGGAGGTACTGCTTTGTTTTATTTTATTTAGTTGTTGGCGCATCGGCTTCTGTGGCCATAATGCACCTCCCAAGGTTTTTGCAGTACTGTGATCCAAGCCGGGATTCAAACCCACGACTTTTGGGTTGCCAGGCAAGCACTTTAGCCACCCGGCTAGCTCATTCGGCAAAGGCACTGGTTAAAGAAGCACTGCAGGATCATCTAGACAAGACTTCAGTTATATCTCGGACACAGCATGGTTTGTTAAGAGAAAGTCTTGCCTGACCAATTTGATTGGATACTATGATGCAGTCACAAAAGAACTGGATGCAGGGAATAACTTTGATATTATATATTTGGATCTTAGAAAGGCTTTTGATACTGTTGGACATGGAATACTGCTGCACAAATTGGAGCAGTGTGGCATTGGAGGCAAATTGCTGCTAGGGATAAAGGAATGGTTGAGGGGGAGAAGACAGAGAGTGGTAATCAATGGACACTGCTCATCGTGGACTAATGTTATTAGTGGAGCCCCTCAGGGTTCAATGTTGGGTCCATTATTGTTTTCTGTATTTATAAATAATATCGATGATGGTATATCAAGCTTAATGTCCAAGTTTGCAGACGATACAAAGGTTGGCAGGGTTGTTAAGGACACTACTGACGCTCTGCTGCTGCAACAGGATCTGGAAAGTTTGAGCAGATGGGCTGAGAGGTGGCAAATGAAGTTTAATATTGACAAATGTAAAGTACTACATATGGGAAACAGCAACCCCAGAAGAACATATCAACTCTGTGGTACTACACTGACAGTGGTAGAGATTGAAAAGGACCTGGGGGTAATTGTGCAGGCAGATATGAAGTTCTCTGAGCAGTGCAGATGGGCTGCAAGAGTAGTTCAAGGTGTCTTGTCAATGATATACAGGAATTTTTCTAACAGGGATAAGGAGGTGATTATTCTCTTGTATAAGGCAATGGTCAGGCCACACCTTGACTACTGTATACAAGTCTGGAGGCCTCATTTCAAGAAGGATTTAGAGTTGCTGGAACTAGTACAGAGAAGGGCAACAAGATTATTGAATGGAACAAAGGGTTTCTCTTATGAAAAAAGGCTTAAGTTTTGCAAATTACAGTGTCTGGAGACGAGGCACCGGCGAGGTGATCTTATAGAGGTGTATAAAGCCTTGAATGGTTTGAGCATGCTGATGGGATTCTTCCTCTTGCTCAGAATAATCACCTGAGGGCATAAATTCAAATTGAGGAAAGACAGATGTAAGATAGATGTGCGGAAATTTGCCTTTAGCCAGCGGGTAGTTGGTTGGTGGAACAGACTTCCATCCCTTGTTGTGGAAGTTGATAGCCTAAATAAATTTAAGGCTCAGCTGGACAGGTATTTCGAACAAACGGAGGGGTGATGTGGAAGTGGTTTTTTTTTTTTTTTTTGGCTGATACTGCTTAAGCTTGCCTTCCTGCATCATATTCCTATGCTAATACGTTGAAGCACCTACTTCCAGTACTTTTTTTTTTTTTTTTTTATAATTTGTTTACCTAATTTTGAATCTGAAATCTAAAGTGGATTCTTCTTTTCTTGATAAATACGTGAGCAAAGCTCTACGATCAGTTGAATTCTTTTGTTTAATTAAAATTAGGGTTTCGCTAATCCTTACTGCTGTCATTGGCTAATCGCAACATTAATTTGAAAAAAGCTTGCATACAAAATAGTAGATACATCCAGTTGATGAAGAATATACTAGCCACTCTCACCTGTACTTTTCACCATTAATTTTTCTGGAGTGAAAGAGTCCTTGGGAACAATGTTGATTTTTACTTGAATTTTAAATATATGTTTTGATTTTACAAATTAATCCTTCCAGTGTTGATAGTCAACAAGTCCCTTTCCAATCCAAAATGAGATATCCTTATTTAAAGTACTCCATAGACCCAATCATTGTATTTTGTATAGGTGTTTTGTTGATTCTTTTCTGTATTATAGTTCAAAATATCAGGATCAGATGTAGCTGCCTTAAAAATATCTAAAGGAATAGTTTCTATTTTTATAGTCTGCAGTATTAGAATTAAATGTAATTGCACTAGAAATATCTGTAGAAATAGTTGGTATTGATATGTCAGGTCTATCCTTCATAAATGAATCTTCTTTTATTTGTGTTGCTTTAAAGTAAACTTTGTCAACTTTGGGTAAACTAGGTATATGATTCTGTAATAGCTGCTTATTCTTCTTCTGATACCCTCCTTGCAAAACTTACCTTCATTTGTAATCCTAAGAAAAATTCATTCCAGATAAGTAAAAAAATGTAAAAATGGAAATTATTATTATTTATTTAGATTATTAAATTGATTATTGTGGATAGATTATTTTTAACTGTAAATGATGTTACATAAAATATTTTTCTAACTCACCTCACAAGTTAAATAAAAATTTATTTTATTAAATAATATTGTTATCATAATATGTATAGTATTGTTAAACTGTTCTTAAAGTCTTGCTCACTTTTACATGACCACACATACATAAAACACTGAAAGCAAACTGGCTGACAAAATATTCGCTACTCGGTTTGCCCTACTTTTCCCTATAAGCAGTGCTATAGACATAAAATTAGCAGAAGGTATACTCCAGTGGCACAAATTTATTTCGCTCATGACCCCCTTTATTAAATACAAAATTGACGTGACCCCTCAATGTAAACCCCGAGGGGGATGACAAGATATTTAAAGAAGAAAAATTTGCATTTTGTAAATTGTAGTAGAAAATTTTATGAGTACTGAGCCACCCAGTACTCAAAAGGTATAAAAAAATTGTTTTCTTTTTAATTTACATGTTAAAATAATTTAGTATTTTTATTGAATACAGCAAAAACAACAAATCAAATTCTTATTCTTCAATTAAAATTGCAAAACTATAAAAAATGAACAGTTACAAAACAAAACAATTAATGAGAAGGTTTGAGCCTGAAAAATTACACTCGTAATTTTTATGCACAAGTCCACTGATGGCACCAGCAGTGTAAATGCGCGTGAATTTATTTATAATCAAAATAAAAATAGCAAAATATCTAGACATAAAAAAAAAAATAAACACAACATAAAATCCGTATAACAAAATATTAGTTACTTAGTTAATTTCACAAGATTCAGTGAAAAAAGTTCCGACATAATAAAAAAAAAAAAAAAAAAACGGATTTCAATTTTGAATGGGAGCCGCACTTAACTCAACGAAGAGCAGCATTTGCCCACCGTTCATATATATACAGTAGAACCCAGATAAGAAATGTTCGCATAAGAAGTTTTCCCCTGTACTAAGTTTGGTTTCTCAAGTCCCAATTTCAACTCTGTATGTTGTAATGTATTATTTTTACACGTAAAAGGTTTCCAGGGTAAGAAGTTTTCTCGCATAAAAAGTTCGTGATAAAGAATACACAATGTATTATTATAATGACATTTCTGGATTAATACGTTTTTTAAATATAGAAATATATTTTTAATATTAAACAATATAAACATTTGGTAATCGAACTAATTAGTGCCAAGCACCATTTTAGTTTGTAGAAAACCATTGAAGTAGGTGAATTGCATCGTTTTTGATATACACGTATCTCATATTGTGAATGCCTCCACATTCGGAGAAGGCAAATGTTACTTACTTATTCTCGGCAGATACCGCCACCCAGGGGTTGTGGGGTGATGGTATCCACCAAGAATCCATTGGAAAAGTGTTGCCTATTTAAAAATCCATTGTCGGAGCTTTGCTTATTCCAGGCAGTTCAATATCAGGGCAACTCGTTGTGAAGACATTTAAAATATGAGATAACAAAAACGATACCATTTCACCTACTTCGGTGGTTTACAACGAACTAAAATTATGTTTCTCACTAGCTTGTTCGATTAGTGAATTTTCCATATTCTGAGGTTTTCAGCGCTAAAATATTTTTAGTAGAAACATTTTGATATAATAGGAGTGGCATATTGCAATTGTTTTTGTCGATATCCATAACTGGATACGTAGACAACCTTAAGTTCTGAACAGTTCTGAATTAGTAGATTATTGCTTCTTACTGTAATTGTGACCTTTTAAGGTATGGCGAAACTCCAAAGAAGCTCATTAGTAGTTGTGACTGGAGTATGAACAAGCGCACTGATTGGCTGTTGATTTGGTTTTTTTTTTTTTTTTTGGTAGTTGTTGGCGCATCGGCTTCTGTGGCCATAGTGCACCTCCCAAGGTTTTTGCAGTACTTTGATCCAAGCCCGAGGCGGGATTCGAACCCGCGACCTTTGGGTTACCAGACAGGCACTTTACCCACCCGGCTAGCCCGGTCGGCGTTGATTTGGTGGACGTGGCCTGTTCTGATTGGCTGTTGAGTCAAGGTGGTAAAAAATTTTTAATTTCGTTCTTATTTCACTCCCAGATGGCAGTTGCGTATTTTTTTAGTTTTTATTTTACTTCCTCTAGATGGCGCTGCATGTATTTTTTTATTTTATTCGAAGCTGGAACCTATGTCATCGTTACTGGTGGTCTGGTGCGTATCCCCACAGCTACCCTTTAAATTTTAAGAATGTGTAAATGTGCCTGTTGTAGTTAAATGTGTGACGTCAAAAAACCTGCAATGAATTGTGGGGACCCTTCCATCGCAAGGGATGGGTGTCGATCGTTGTTTATTTCTTCTGTTTGTATGTACCTGAAACAAAGTTTTTATTTTTTTTTTATTTAATTTCCAATGCTGGTACTATTGGAAATAAATACAGTGTTAGTCCATTTTTACCATGGAGAATCTTAAATTAATGATTTTATTTAATTTTATGTGTTATTGATGTTTAAATATATACAGGATGATTCACTACCAGTGCGACAAACTTGCAGGAGGTGTAGGGGGCACAAAGACGAATCGGAATCACATAGCATTTCAGGGTCCGAAATGCCTTCATCATGCGGTAGAGGACGTTGAACTGGAGGTCACGTGAACAGCGATCCCACTGGAAATCAGCATTGGCGAACCGGTTCCCGAGGCAGTAGGATGGACGAGTATTCAAACGTTGAAATGGCCGACATGCACCTCGCATATGGAGCTGCAGACTGTAACGGGCATGCTGCTCTGCGCTTGTACCAAGAACGTTTCCCGCACAGGCGTGCTCCTCATCATACGATTCTCACAAGTGTGCACAGAAGGTTACGTGAGACTGGTTGTTTCACGAGAGGTACCATGAATCGAGAGCAAACGACAAGAATGCCAGACAATGAGGAGAATGTCCTACGTCTTGCAGAAGGCAATCCGAGTAGGAGTACTCGAGCGATAGGCCAACGATCGGGTATTTCCCACTCCACTGTATGGAGGATACTGTCAACAAACCAAATGAGTTCATACCATCTGCAATGCATCCAGTCATTGGAGCCTGCAGACTATCCACTCCGGAGGACTTTTGCTACTTGGTTTCTTCAACAGAAACAAAGAAGAAATACACTTTGAAAACCTGAAAAGTAAAGATTTATTTATTTACCGACACTGAACGATGACTCCATCTATTGGTTCAATCTACAACTTGAAATTTACTCTATATATTTGAAACTGAATGCCTTTTACATTTCTAAAAGTAACTTCCCAAAGTTTAAGGATATTGATTAATGGAAAAAATCAAAATTTATTTTTTTTATAGCATCTAAGAAAAAAAGACCGACACAATATTTTACAAATAGATATATTTTTATTGATAAGATTTTTACAGAACTAGCTACAAATCACAAAATTAACACAAACACTTGCATAGGTACAATGCTTTTTATCTGAACTGATACATTGTATATTTCAGAGTGTAGGCAAAATTAAGTTCATCGAAATTACCGCATTGAACTCTGTGGTTATCCCCTCTTTCAAACACTTAGTAGAAAAAATTTTGACACTTGTATGTGGTTCAGCAGTTCTTACGTAATAAGCATACACATCGTTAACCATAACATCAAAAGAAGTTAAAAACACGTTCTTTATACGTTCTCTAACACTGTCAAGGTGCTCCATTATAACAGTTTGCATTAACAGAAATGCAAGCTTTTCGTTTTCTAGGCGTTGAAGAAAAGTATCAATGTCTAGGATTCTAGCAGATAGAACTTCAAATTCTGAAAGATGTAAGGTTAAACGCACCTCTGGCTCTAGGGATGAGTGTTTCCAATAGAAGTCGCCTGTACCATCCTCTATATTGATCAGGAGTCGCAGTTGGATTTCATCTTTAGCTCTAACAAAGAGCAAGATATCAGACATTTTGTTTCGAATTCAGTCCATCGTCTTCTCGATAACCGCATGTGTGCATTAATTGTCTCGAACCTGTCATACGGGTCGAATTCATAACAAGAACCATGCACTGTAGTACTATGACTCAAACGTCTATAGAAAATAATGTTTTCTTACATCACCAAACTTTACAGACGGTGACATTTTGAAAAAAATTACAACCATGTAGAGAAAGTTTCAAACTGCAACTGAAATCCAAATATTACCGGTTCATGTGCGCAGAATCTAGTCACCTAGTTACAAACGCAATCTTTTCTTTACCTTCGAAAATCTGAAAGTAAAGATTTTTTTTTTTTTTACATGATCTCTATACTGTTAGACTATGATGGAGGCTCCATCTATCGAGCCTTTCTGCAAGTTGATTTATTATTTTTTGTTCTATTTTGAAATATAATGATTTTACATCATAAAGTAATTTTCCCAAAGTTGTTTAAGATTTTAAAGCTATTGATTAGGTATTGATGGTCCAAACTGCAACTTGAATATAAACCAATTGCTGAATGTTCGTTTAGTTTGGATACGGATGTTGTCAATACAAGCATAACATTAACCTTTCAATATCTGTACTTTCAGACCTAAAGGGTATTTTCAATACGGAATTGCTTTTAGTGTTAGTTTTAAAAATAATGAAAATATTTTTCTGTTGCTTATTTGTTTAAATGTATTTTCAGAGAGAAAAGCAGATTGTCTTTACCATGTTATTTATCTTTATATAGTAACTAAGAAATGACATATTTTCCCAAAGTTGTTTAAGTTTTTAATGCTATTGATTAATTGCAGTTTTTACAAAGTTATTTCTCTTTCTATAGTAACTAAGAAATGACATACACAATATTTACAAATAGATATTTTTATTGAGTTTAGCTTAACATGATTAGTAATAAAAAAGCTTGAAACTATCAAGAAAAGTTAAACCTGACTACAGTACTCTGTATCTATTGTAAAATCATCACGACTTCCATCGCTCCACACAATTGGTACTGTAGATGGCCACGACGTTGAAAAAGCACTTTCACTCGCCGCATACGGATTCCAAACGATATCATCCATTTCATCTACATGTTCCAAGTCCTTGTTATTTGGAGCCTGGAAATGAACATCGATGTCAAGGGAGTATGCTGATTGATCTGAACATGACCTAGATGTAGTTGATGAAGATAGATCGCATAGTAACCCACGCTTGAAGCATCCGACGTTGAGTATTCACTGCTTGAAAGAGGTGTTGAACATTTTACACTTGAAAAATATAATACAGGATCCGAATAAAATTCTTCGTCAATGGCCTCTATATGTAAAAACTTTTCAGAATCGACGGATAATTCAAAACAACACTTTCAACAGCTGATGTATAAGATATACTGTGACAAGACATTTTAAAGTTTAAAAAGGTAATGTTAAGAGATCGCTACAAAATTAGTCCTTTAAACAAAGTACAGATTCAATGATTACCCAATCAGCACTTAGGAAATTTGAAATTTAGACAATGAGGTGCTTGTGTTCATATTACAGCCACAAACCGTCAGCACGTAGTGGGCCTAATGCTGACACAGAGTCACAATAAAACAAAGGCTTGCTTTATCTTCAAAAGAGGGCGACACCTTTATTTTATGAACATAGGTGAGTTTGAATTCACCGACCATGTGTTGCACCGAAAACTTTGTTTTCTTTCTTTCTTAATCCCACCATTGTTTTCTTTCTTCTAGAGAGGAAACAGAGCGATATCTGTCAGTATTTCAGCCCAGCAGGACGATACTAAAACTTACAGACATGTGCAAGATGAAGCATGTAATATGCAAACTATCAAGGCTACTAATTTACATGGAATCGCAGGGGTTACTTTTGGAAGTTGTAGTTTGACTGAAGTTGAACTGTTTCAGTGTGCGATCCCCAGATTTCCAAATCATTGTCATTTCCGCCGAGTACTGCTTTGAAGTTGCATATCGGGCCCCAGTGGGTAATAAACAGATATTTCTTCTTTTAACCACAAAGCTCATTATGATCTTGTGCGATCTTTGAAAGTTCTGATTCATGTCTAAAGTGTATTTTTTTAAATATGGAATTGCTTTTAGTGTTAGTTTTAAAAAATAATGAAAAATTTTTCTGTTGCTTATTTGTTTAAGCGTATTTTCAGAGAGAAAAACAACTTGTCAAACACTTGTTTTTTGCTCTCATCAACTCTATAAGGGAAAGGTTTATTAACTCGCTACTATTCTTAGCAAGACAAGCACACGATTTTGTTGTTTTCTTAAGTTGATAGCATTCCTTAGAAAGACAAAATAGAATCACAGCAACCAAGCTAGAAATGGGTGTTGAACACCTTGCACTTGAAAAACGTATCAGTTCAGATAAAAAGCATTGTACCTATGCAAGTGTTTGTGTTAATTTTGTGATTTGTAGCTAGTTCTGTAAAAATCTTATCAATAAAAATATATCTGTTTGTAAAATATTGTGTCGCTCTTTTTTTCTTAGATGCTATAAAAAAATAAATTTTATTTTTTTCCATTAATCAATAACCTTAAACTTTGGGAAGTTACTTTTAGAAATGTAAAAGGCATTCAATTTCAAATATATAGAGTAAAATTCAAGTTGCAGATTGGACCAATAGATGGAGTCATCGTTCAGTGTCGGTAAATAAATAAATCTTTACTTTTCAGGTTTTCAAAGTGTATCTCTACTTTGTTTCTGTTGAAGAAACCAAGTAGCAAAAGTCCTCCGGAGTGGATAATCCGCAGGCTCCAATGACTGGATGCTTTGCAGATGGTATGAACTCATTTGGTTTGTTGACAGTATATTCAGGTTTTCAAAGCGTATCTCTAAACATTGGGATACAAATATTGTCAAACATTGGAAATAAAAACTTTACATTCTAGAATAAGAAGGAAAAACATTGGAAAATTTACACATCAAAAAAAAATTTTTTTTTTTTACTTTTTAGGTTTTCAAAGACAAAAGTGTGTCTCTAAAAATTAGGAAACAAATTCAACTAGCAGAAAGGACCAATAGATGGTTCCCCCATAGGTATGGGTAAAAATATATATATTTAATCATCAAAACACATAAAGCACAAACACAGCTATGGGTAAAAAAATATATATGTATTTAAACAAACAAAAACACACAAAATTAAATAAAATCATTAATTTCAGATTCTCCCTGGCAAAAATGGACTAACACTGTATTTATTTCCAATAGTACCAGCATTGGAAATTAAATAAATAAATAAATAAAAAAAAACTTTTTGTTTCAGGTACATACAAACAGAAGAAATAAACAACGATCAACACTTGCAATGGAAGGGTCCCCACAATTCATTGCAGGTCTCTTGACGTCACACTATCACACTTTTATCTATAACAGGAACATTTATACATTCTTATAACTTAAAGGGTAGCTGTGAGGAAAAGCACCAAACCACCAGTAATGAGGACATGGGTTCGAGCCTCGGAAAAAAAAAATTAAAAATATGCAGCGCCGGGAGTAAAAAAATACGCAGCTCCCTGGGAATCTATGGAGCGAAATAAGAACGAAAATAAAAAAAAATTTCCACCACGACTCAACAGCCAATCAGAATGCTCATTCATACCCCAGTCACTACTAACGAGCTCCTTTGGAGTTTCAACATGTAGTACCTTAAAATGTCACAATTACAGTAAGAAGCAATAATCTACTAATTCAGAACTTAAGGTGGTCTACGATATCCAGTTATGGATATCGACAATTGCAATATGCTACTTCTATTATATCAAAATGTTTCTACTAGAAATATTTTAGCGCTGAAAACCTCAGAATATGGAAAATTCACTAATCGAACAAGTTAGTGAGAAACAATTTTAGTTCGTTGTAAACCACCGAAGTAGGTGAAATGGCATCGTTTTTGTTATCTCATATTTTAAATGTCTTCACAATGAGTTGCCCTGATATTGAACTACTTCGAATAAGCAAAGCTCCGACAATGGATTTTTGAATAGGCAACACTTTTCCAATGGATTCTTGGTGGATACCATCACCCCACAACCCTTGGGTGGTGGTATCTGGCGAGAATAAGTAACATTTGTCTTCTCCGAATGTGAGGGCATTCACAATATGAGATACATGTATATCAAAAACGATGCAATTCACCTACTTCAGTGGTTTACTACGAACTAAAATGGTGCTTGACACTAATTTGTTCGATTACCAAATGTTTATATTGTTTAATATTAAAAATATATTTCTATATTTAAAAAATGTATTAAGCGAGAAAACGTCATTAGAATAATACATTGTGTATTCTTTATCACAAACTTTTTATGCGAGAAAACTTTTTACCCTGGAAACTTCTTACGTGGGAAAATAATACATTACAACATACAGAGTTGAAATTGGGACTTGAGAAACCAAAACTAGTACAGGGGAAAACTTCTTATGAAGAAATTTCTTATCCGGGTTCTACAGTATATATCAACGGTGGGCAAATGCTGCTCTTCGTTGAGTTAGGTGTGGCTCCCATTGAAAATTTAAACCCGTTTTTTTTTTTATTATTATTTCTGAACTGTTTTCACTGAATCTTGTTAAATTAACTAAGTAACTAATATTTTGTTATACGGATTTTATGTTGTGTTTATTTATTTATTTTTTTATGTCTAGATATTTTGCTATTTTTATTTTGATTATAAATAAATTCACGCGCATTTACACTGCTGGCGCCATCAGTTGACTTGTGCGTAAAAATTACGAGTGTAATTTTTCCGCGCCATAAATTAATTTAATTATTTTGTTTCAATTTTAGACTTTGGAATTAAATTTATTTAAATTTTTTGATAACATAACCTCAGAAAATATCAAAAAACGAAAATACGAACAAGAAAATAGAATCTTTCAAGAAGAATGGGTAGAAAAGTTTGCTTTTATTGACAGTAATTAACTATATAGTATCGGTGTCACTACAGTTAACCCATAAACTTGAACTACGTATGTAGCGTAGAGGGCATCGTTTTAATTGTATCTCATATTGTGGTTGCCTTCACAACGAGATAGCTGCTATTGCATTACTTCAATTAAATAACGCTTCTCTAGTAGAGAAGACTACTGTTATTTATTTTCAGTGGTACTACCACCCAGACGATCGTTTCGAAGCTAGTATTGGTCTTCATCAGCAGTGGGCGAGCAGGTACCCAGGTAATACAACAAGCCATCACAGTTGCGAATTTATATCCACAATATGAGAGATGCCAAAAGGGTGTGGCGGTTTAAATTGACAATAATGGAAAGTCGTTGTGTCTTATTTGTAAAGTTACAATTGCAAACTACAAAATAAGCAATTTACGTCGACATTACGAAGTAAGTCATCCCCACTTTTCAACTCAATTCAAAATTGGGAACAGAGAAACTTAAGTCCTTGCAGTCTGGTCTTCATCAGCAACAAGGATTCTTGTCTTCTTTTAGTCGCGAAGATGACAGAGCAAACGAAGCTAGTTTTTTGATAGCGTGGAATATTGCTCGTGCCAAACGTCCATATGGAGAAGGAGAATTTATTAAAAGAAACTTAGAAGTAGTGGTAAAAGTTTTGGATCCAGATAATACAAAACTGCATAAATTGATCGCACAGGTTCCTATGTCACGTCGTACAACTGTGCGTCGTATTGGTGCAATTAGTAAAAATGTTGAAAATAGTTTGATGTGTGATTTGAAAAATTGTACAGCATTTAGTTTAGCTCTCGACGAGTCTACAGACATTCAGGATGTTCCACAATTGGCCGTTTTTGTCCGCTATATATCTGCAGACGTAAATGTGAAGGAAGAAATGTTAGACCTAGTAGCTCTTATCAAAACAACTCGTGGTATCGATATTATAAATGCGCTTGATGAAGTAATGAACAGGTTTGAATTGCCTCGTGATAAACTTGTAAGTGTTGTGACTGACGGAGCGCCTGCAATGATAGGGAAAAACCAAGGTCTCATTGGTCTTTTAAACAACAATCCTAAAATTCCACGTTTCTTTCCTCTTTCCTGCATAATTCACCACGAGCATCTCATAGCGAAGTACTTCAAATATGAAAATGTGTGGAAGATTGTTTTGCAGATTGTGAATTTAATTAGAACAAATGCCAAAACACATTGTCAATTTAATAACTTTTTAGAAGAGTTGCGAGTGAATGACGAAACAGATGAATTGCCCAGTGATTTATCCCTATGGTGTATTGTAAGATGGCTGTCAACTTACAATGTTTTGAGCCGTTTTGTGGAACTCCTAAATCCTATCGTGACATTTACAAAAGAAAAAGGAAAAAAATACCCAGAATTAGAAAATGAAACTTGGCTTTCTGACGTAATGTTACTTACAGACATTATAGAACATTTACAAACATTTAATTCGTCTTTACAAGGAAAGGAAAGGAAAGGAAAAAATTATTATTTAGTTTTGAAGCTAAACTTCGGTTTTTTGTGTACGATCTTAAGAACAAAATATTTAATCATTTTCCACGAGTAAAAGCAAATATAATTAATATCCTGAATTCGTGAAGTCGAAATATCGTTCACAGTTGACCAATCATCATCTCACTGAATTGCTGCGAACGGCTTTAACAAATTTTACGCCAAATTTCAAAGATTGGACCAAAGGTCTTCGTTAAATGTTCTACTTTTTTATTAATGCATTTTTATTATATTTTATTTTTATTATTAAAATTTTGAAATAATTATTTTGTATTTTCTTTCTCTTAATTATATTTTCTTATATATGTATACTTTACATAGCACTTAAGACTTGTGTAGAATATGTAATCGTATTAATTTAATTAAATTAAATTTGAATTTGTGTATTTAATATGTAACTATGGTGTGGCTCTTTATAATATATAAAAAACCGGAATGCGGCTCTCATTGACCTCATGCGTGCCCACCCGTGCATTATGTGCTCGTTTCAAGACTACTTGTGAAAAATTTTGGCTTTCTATTCAAGATGAGTATCCAAAATTATCGAAAATGGAGATACAAAGATAGCTAGCTATCCTTCGGGTCGACATATTTATGTGACGTTTGTTCCTCAAAATTAGCAGCTATAAAAACGAAATAGCGTTCCAGACTTGATCCAGAAGACGACATGAGATTAGCAATTTCAAATAGTGAATACCAAATATCGGTTATCCAGGCTCAAACCTCATTAATTGTTTTGTTTTGTAACTGTTCATTTTTTATTGTTTTGCAATTTTAATTGAAGAATAAGAATTTGATTTGTTGTTTTTGCTGTATTCAATAAAAATACTAAACAATTATTTTAACGTGTAAATAGTAGTAGTAGTGGCACATGATGCAAGAAAGCAAGTGTAGGAGCTTATGCAGCATCAGCCAAAAAAAAAAAAAATCACACCATTCCCTCCAAATGCCTGTCCAGTTCCTCCTTAAATTTATTTAACCTATCAACTTCTACAACGACAGATGGAAGTTTGTTCCAGCAATTAACCACCCGCTGGCTAAAGGCAAATTTCCGCACATCTATTCTACATCTGTCCTTTCTTAATTTGAACTTATGTCCCCGTAGGTTGGTAATCTGAACAAGTGGAAGGATCCCATCAGAATTCAGCGTGCTCAACCCATTCAAGGCCTTATAGACCTCAATCAGATCACCGCGCAGGTGCCTAGTCTCCAGCCACTGCAATTTGCAGAACTTAAGCCTCTCTTGGTAAGAGAATCCCTTCATTCCCCTCACCAATCGTGTTGCTCTTCTCTGTACACGCTCAAGCAAATCTACATCCTTCCTAAAATGAGGCCTCCAGACCTGTACGCAGTACTCAAGGCGTGGCCTGACCATTGCCTTATACAGAGGGACAATCACCTCCTTTTCCCTGCTAGCAAAATTCCTATATATCATTGACAAAACCCCATGACCCGCCCTAGCAGCCTGTCTGCACTGCTCAGAAAACTTCATATCTGACTGCGAAATTAAAAAGGAAACAATTTTTTTTATACATTTTCAGTACTGGGTGGCTCAGTACTCAGCAGTACTGAGCCACCCAGTAAAGTGGTCTAGAGCTGTATGTAGACCAGTACCGAGGTGTCCGCAAAACAGACCCGCTGGAACTTGTCAAATTATTCGTTCTATGTATAGCAAATTGATGATAAATAAAGTTATTATATATTTATGTAAAAATAAGAATAAAGTTGAGTTGTTTTAAATATAAAACTTTGAATTTTCTTTCCAGAAAACCCAGTTTTCATACATGGTTATCCGGGCTAGAGGTATCCAAAAATAACGGCTTATAATAATGCGAGAACCACTGATTATATTTTCTCAAACGAAAGCGAAATCGATAAAAAATCTCTCCAAGATATGTTTCGTCACATATTTTTACGTATTTGGAGTATGGAGAATCCTCACAAAGTGATCGAAAATGAAAGGGACACACCAAAAGTCAATGTCTGGTTAGGAATGCACAAAAATGGCGTCATCGGTCCATTTTTTTCATAGATATGACTATGAAAAAAAAAAGCATGGGGCTTTATTAAAGACTATGTATACCAGAGAAAAGTTTGGGATTTGGACGATTGAAAACAGCGTATCGTTGAATCAGTTACTCTAATAACGATGATGCTGGAAAACACTTGACAAGAGCTCGAGTATCGTTTTGACATCTGTCGAGTCACAAAAGGTGCCCATATTGAACTTTACTAACCTTCATAAAAACTTGTTGAGTTACTCTATATAATAACAAAAAAAATATTTTAATACACCTTATAGATGCTGAGATAGATGTGTGTATTTTTGGATACCTCTAGCCTGGACATCTTGTATATAGGGTCTGCAAACTCTTTTTGATTTTTGAAAGGATCTGTAGATCTCAAGAAGTTCGGGAACCAGTGGTCTAGAGGTGTATGTTCACTGATCTCTTGCTGTTGCATTTTATTTTACTTTTTATTTTATTACGTCACCCCTCTGGTCACCACGCCGGTCAAGCTAGATTTGTATGTACAGTATATATAATATCTTTATTGCAGTTTGAGAAAATTTTACATGGATGCCTGATGCAATACCCATAAGAACAGCAATTCTAGGGGTTTTACATAAAAGGTAATATAAGTTGGTGTTTATGCACGGAAATCTTTGTCAAAAACTTTCTTGAAGCAAACGAGACTTCATCGTCTTCTCAAATTGTTGCTGACAAAAATACAGTCTAAGACACGAAACCTTGACCTGAAGAAACAGACGGTGATAGACAAGACTATAAACTTCTAAAGCAGTGACATTTACTGGATGAATGAATGAATTATAGGCAGTATAGATAAGAAAGGTGCGACATCAGATAATGTTTACGCAGTCGAGCCGGTTTGTGCTGTTATAAAGGTAACTCTTCAGATAACTTCTATTTATTTTAGAATAACAAATGACTAAGAAATGCACTTGGTGGTCGATTAATGGTGATTCAAGAAAGTTTTCGCTTATTTATAAGTGGCACAAAATTATAAAATGGAATTTTGCGTCTTTCCGATATAAATTCCTCAATCGGTTACAAACGAACTCTTAAGGGAAGGTGGGGGGGGGGGGGGTTAAATAAAAATAGGGATGACACGGACATAAAAATCGGGACCCAACTAGAAAACCAGATCGAAGTAATTTTTTATACTTTGATTAGTTTTATAGATATAAAATTTGTTCTCAGTTTTCGAGTTTTGGCATGCGAAACATTTACTAAATTTATATTAAAATATAGAGGAAGAGTCGATGGATCATCATAGATGCAGGAAATGCAGATTTTAGGTGGTTATTTTATTTTATTTATTGTTTTTTACCCTGCCTTGCGTAAGCACCAAAACTGTGCTATCTGTTCCAGAAAGAATGAACTGAACCAGCTGATTCTTTCTGGAACAGATAGCACAGTTTTGGTGCTACTTATTGTTTTCTACGTTTTAAGCTGTCTCATATATTAACACGACAACCATGTCCTGTACTTAAAAATTGCGATCAAAGCACTATTTCCAGATAATTTTTTATTTCTTCGAATGTTATTCCTTATAAATCTATTTTAAGATTAGGAATTTCACCGAAATGAAGAAATAATTATAAAATGTTTTTTTTTTTTTTTTTTTTATGTAAACCCCAAACACGAGAGGTATTAGAACCTACAGTGCTTGGGTTGAAGTTGAGAAGACGAACGAAGATATTTGTTGCCATTGGACTTGAACTTCTGTAGACTGTAATTTTCAGGAAATACGTATGAAGGAAAGTTGTTCCATTTTCTGGAAGGTTGTTGGTTGGTAGCAGCACGTGTTCGGACTGTTTTCAAAGAGAGAGCGGGAATTGTAGAAGGCAATTTAGAAGAACAGTGCCCATGGAAGTATCTGTAGAAGAGGCATGCAGCAGAAACAGTACGTCTATGAGACAGCGAGTGGAGAGACTCTGTTACAGATGAATCGGTAATTAACCTAACCGCCCTCTTCTGAATGGAATAAAGAAGCCTGAGAGAGGTTTTGGGGGTACCACCCCGGATGTAGGAAAAATATTCCATGGCAGGGCGGATTTGCGATTTGTACAGAGTGAGCAGCTGTTTGGAAGAAAAGTAACGCCGAGGGGGTTGGAAAAAACCAAGTTTTTTAGATGCATAAGAAGCAATTTTTGTAATCTACTTGTGCCAAGAGAGATTAGAAGGCAGGGTAATCCCTAAAAGAGATATATCATTTTGCCTAGAAATCGGAGTGTCACTAAAGATAAGCATAGGAGCAGAAGAATCCTTTTTGCGAGATATAAGACAAGACTGAATTTAGAAGGGTTGAAATCAACTAAATTGTCTTTGCCCCACTGGAGAATTACCTGAAGATCGGCATTTAAGGAATTGGTAGCAGATTTTCGAGAAGTTGAAGCTGATTGAGCAGGACAAGGTTTCTCGAAATGGAAAGTAGAATGCAATGTGCTATCATCGGAAAACTATGGATAGGATTTCCAGTCAATGGAAGAAGGTCATTAATATACAAGAGGAAAAGAGTGGGGAAAAGAACTGAACCTTGGGGAACACCGGCATTAGTGGAGAAATTAGAAGACAGAGAGCCATCTACCATCACCCTCAGTGAGCGATCAGAAAGAAAACTGGATAACCAATTACTAAAAACAGTTGGCAAACAATAAGATGGAAGCTTGTTTAGAAGACCTTTATGGCAAACACGATCGAAAGCCTTTGAGATGTCAAGAGCAACTACTTGTGTTTCACCGAACCTTTCTATTGAATTAGTCCATAAATGGGTGACGTAAGCCAGAATATCACCAGTGGATCGACACTGACGGAATCCATACTGGCGATCGTTGATCAGACGGAAGGTTTCTAGGTAGTTTAATAAGAGTTGGCGGTTAATTGATTTCTCCATTACTTTAGAAAGAGTAGAAGTAATTGCAATGGGACGATAATTGGGTGGGAGGGATTTGTCACCCTTTTTAGGAACTCCCTGGATATGAGCAAATTTCCAAGCAGAAGGAAAAACACCTTTGCAATAAGAAAGTGAAAAAAGGCGGAAAAGAATAGGAGTAAATTCAGGATCACAGGTTTTGAGAACAAGTGGAGAAATACCATCGGGACCTGGAGCTTTCTTAGCATCAAGATTCGTCAAAATCCTTCTGCCGTCCTTTTGACGGAAGACCACATGAGGCATTGAATGGAGCGTGTTGGAAATGGTGGGAGGTGTTTTACCAAGATCATTAATACATGAGTTGGAAGTAAAATGGGATGCTAGCAGGTCAGCTTTATCCTTGGCTGAAGTGACAACAGAACCATCTGGTTTGGACAGAGGTGGGAGCAGAGATGGGCAAAAGTTGCGGAGAATAGCTTTGGCAAGGAACCAAAATGCTCGGCGACCATTAGGGCAAGAAGCAAGTTTTCTACTCTTAGCCTGTTCAAACTCTAGTTTGGACTGATTAATAACTGCTTTACAATTGTTGCGAGCTTTGCTGTAAGCGGAAAATGAAACTGAAGAATTAGAAACAAGTAAATTACGATATGCAACATTCTTCTCTTGAACAGTTTTAGCACATTTATTGGAAAACCAAGGTTTAGATAAAGGACGAGATTTTAAAGTGGTGTGTGGAATAAAGGATTCCATTCCTGCAAGAATAATTTCACTGACACGATCTGAGCAAACGTTGACATCAGATGTTTTGAAACAGTAATCCGACCAAGGAAAAGAAGAAAAGAAATCTCGCAGGTCATCCCATTTTGCATTCTTGTAATGCCAAACAACACGAGGTTGGGAATAACCATGAGATAAAGGTTCCATTGGAGAAGAGACAATCACCAAGTTGTGATCTGAAGTGCCTAAAGTACCTCTCACTTCGACCGTGTACTTAGAAGAGTTATTTGTGAGAAAAATATGAAGCGTGTTGGCTGTATGATTAGGATTGTCCGGTATTCTTGTAAGTAAATGAACAATCTGTGAAAAGTCATTAGTAATTGCAAAAGCCTCAGCATCTCGACCAGCTGGGTCGGTGTGACTATAAAATGGAAGCCAGCTGGAGTTGTGAATATTAAAATCACCAAGGAAAATTACCTCCCTGTTAGGAAAGTTGGACTGGAGAAAGTCAAGTTGCAAAGAGAGGAAGTCAAAGAGCTCCAAGTGATTAGTGGAGTTGGGAGAACGGTAGAGACAACAGATGAATTTGACACAATGTGGTAGAGAGATTTTAAGCCAGCGAAGATCAAAGGGAGGAGGTTCCAAATTGCCAAGTCTCTGACAGGGAATATCAGAACGGACATATGCACAAGTACCACCTTTGAGGAAAAAGGAATCATACAGCGAATAATTTGGGCAACTGAGATGAGCAGTAGTTGATTCAACTGATAACTGAGATTCTGTCAGAAAAAGTACATGGAGTTTGGTAGACTGCAAGTGGAAATGGACATCGTTGAGATTAGAATTCCTTACCTAATAATTTTAGATGAACAGTTCTGTGTGTAAGATGTAGATCTTAAAAATATAATAGAAATATCTCTTTTGCTAAAATAAACCCAGGAAGGGCAATGGAAAGTGAGAATTAGCATTAAAGCCCCTGTATTTAAGTTAAAGAATAAGTATTAAGATTGGATATTTGTTTTAATGTAAATAAGGTTAAAGTTTGAAGAAACACTGGATTTGGTTTCTTCAAGAGGACTTATATTTTTAAATAGTGGCTAAATGGAAACAAGTAATTTTGAATAATATAAGAGAACAAACAGGGAAAGCGGTCAGTACTAGGAAAGGGGGTGCCATTTGAGAACAGGCGAGAAAGGGTTGCTGAGGATAAGAACAATACTACCGAGAAAAGGGAGTATGAAGTCTCTTTTGATCTAAGCCATCGTAAGGAAGTAAACAAGAAATGAGTGGACGTCCAGTGTTCGCATCAAAATAAAACGGCGTCAGTGTGTTTAATATTTTGGCAAGTTGTCCCTATTTAGCAGAGAAGGTGTGAATACGAAACTGAGTGTTTTGGAGGTGACCAGCAAACATGAAAAGGTCGTACTGCTGTGTGAAAAAAAGTAAGAAAATTTCTAGAGAAGGGATGACTTCTGACTTCTCTGTGGTCTAAGGAGAGAAGGTCGTGAGTTTGTGGTTTGAAGTGGAAGTAGATTTTTTGGTGGTCGGAGTTCACATCTTGTGGTAGCAAAATGAAGAAGAAAAAGAAAAAAAAAAAAAACATAAGAGAAGGAAAACCTTGTCCGGCATCGGAAGACAGTGATAGGCCGTGGTTAAGGTAAACATGCAAAAAGAAAGCCTGGTCCAGCATCGGAGGGCAGAGATAGGGTGATCGGCGCCCTAGAAACGAAATCGCAAGGTGTACCTACGATGTTTTGTCGTGTAAGAGACTACACTTGTATCTAGGGTCCGGCTCGTTGAGAAATGGCCAGTTGAGCAGATATGTGAGCCAAGAAAAGAAAGCCTGTCCGCCACTAAGGAAAGCAGAGTGCCCAAGAAATGGAAGAAAGCCTGTCTGCCACGAAGGAAGCCTGAACGCAAGGAAATTGGAAGTAGCGGCCATTCCGGAACGTAAGTCTGTTCCTGTTTTTTTTTTTTTTTTTTTCTCGAATCCTGAACTCAAGGACTCATAACCTAGCTTCTTCTTCAAGAGGAGTGTTTCCATTTACAATGGGTTTCCTCAGCCTACAAGTTATTTCTTGTTAGGAATTTTTTTCCGCCATAAAGTGCGGTTCAAGATGTCTTGGTCGGTTAAGCCTCGGGCTGTCATGCACTCCCGTATTCCATCCATCCATGTCCTCCTAGGTCTTCCTCTTCTCCTTCTTCCAGGATAGCCTTTGGATATCTGTTTTCTTGCATCCGTTTTACATGTCCATACCATGTTAGACACTTTTCTTTGATGGTGTCAATAATAGTCTTTTTCACTTCCATTTTTTCTCTTATGTCTTCATTCCGTTTTGTGTCTCTTCTAGAAGTTCCTGCTGAGCATCTCCAAAAATCCATTTCTGGGGAAAGCAATTTGTTTTCCGCTCGCCTATTCAATGTCCAAGTTTCCGCTCCATACAATAGAAGACTTTGTACAATCGTTTGAAATATAAGTTTCTTTGTTTTATATAGGAACTCTCAGAACAGAGTTTAACATGCCGATAGTCTTTCTGCCGTCTGTAATTCTCTTATTAATCTCTGCTTGGGATGATCCATCACTTTGTAAGATTGATCCCAGATATTTGAATTTAACGACTTGTTTGATTTTAAAACCTGCAATATTTAGAACGTGTCCTGGCCCTGAAGACAACATTTCAGTCTTGCTAAAATTGATTTTTAGACCCCATTGTTTATATTCCTCAAACAATTGATGACATGCATACTTTGCATCTTCTAAGTCTTGTGCTATCACCACCTGATCATCTGCAAAAAGTAAATTGTGAATATAGGTGTTCTTAGTAATCAGCAATCCCATTTTATTACATGTTTTTGACCAGGATCTTAGGCAGATGTCAATATAAATTTTGAAAAGTGTTGGCGACATGCAACAACCTTGTAATAAGCCTTTTGAAGCGTGGAATTCAGGTGACAAAGCTGATCCCACTTTAATTCTGCATCTATTATTCCTGTAAATTGCCTTAATAATGTTAATCAGTTGTCCATCAATATTTGCCTCTTTCAGTGCTTTCCATAAGAGTTTTCTTGGAACACTGTCATATTTAAGGTGGTAGATGACTTTCATCAACCGGTGAAATACCACCATTTTGCTTATTGGAGGCTTGAAGTGGTGAAACCCATGTTTAGTCTCTAGAGCAAAGTTTCCGGCATCCCCCTCCCCCCATACTTCTCCTTCAACCCATGCACGGTACTAAGTAGTATAGGTTTTGATACCTTTCGTGTTTGGGGTTTTCATAAAAAAAAAAAAAAATATGCCTTTTCAAGGTCAATGAAAATCATAAAGATTTTTTTCCTTTTGATTGGCATTTTTCAAGGATCTGTCGTACTGTTCAGATATGATCTATACATGACCTCCCAGCTGAAAAACGACTTTGTTCTTCTGATCCTGGATTCGGGCTTCTAAATGGTTCCTGATCCATTTTCCAAGGATCTTTAAAGCGGGTTCAGGACGCATATTCCTCTTTAATTTGAACAGCTTTTCCGATCGCCCTTCTTATAAATTGATGTAATATATCCTGTTATCATTTCTTTCGGTATTTCTTCTCCTCTCAGTATACTATTTAACAGTTTTTGTATCAGAACAGCCACTCCTCTTCCTCCATATTTCAGAAGTTCCATGTAAACTCCTCCAGGTCCAGGTGATTTGCCATTCCTTCCTTCCTTTAACAGGAGTTCCACTTCCCTAACAGAAACTTTTAAGCCCGAGTCTTCTACACCAAAATCCTCCATCGTCTTGAACTCTTCCCGGTCTTCTTTTAAAAGTCCTTCATAGTACTCCGTCCAGTCTTTCAAAGGTATTAATTGCAAACCAGCATTGTGTTTATTCTGTTTTCTCAAGTCTTTAAGGACCTTCCACGATTCCGCTGACTGCTTGAAGCCCAATTTGCTATTAATAGTTGCGCATTTCCTTTCCCATTCTTCATTTTTCGCTTCTACTACCAACCGATTGGCTATTTTCTTTTTTTCAACAGAAATGTTCCTATATGCATCATTCCTATCACCCAGCCATTTCTGATATGCAAGTTTCTTTTCCTCTACAGCAGCTCTTACTTTCTCTGTAATCCAGGTCTTTTTTGGTCCTTGGCTCTTCTTTTTGCCTAGGATTTCATGAGCTATTTTTTTAACAGTATTTTTTAAATATTCGTAGATTTCTTCGGTATTATCTTTTATCTCTATGTTAATTGCAGCATCCAGTCTTTGGGTGAAGTTGTTTCTAATGCTGTCGTCCTGGAGTAGGTCAATGTTAAATTGATCCACTTGTAGCATTTCTCCTTCCCTGCATTGTTGGTTGTCCACACATATTTTCTTAATCCAGTTCCACCTCAGTGTTGTTTTAATAATAAAATGATCAGATCCACATTCTCCTCTATAAACTCTGACATCTTTCAATACATATGTCCCTGAATGTTTTGAAATAATGTAATCTATAACTATCTAATTTGTCTTGTCTCCTGTGACCAAGTACAAATTTTTTGTATATTTATGGATATCCTTGTGTTGGAAAAATGTGTTGTTTATTCTCAAGTCTAACTGTTCACAAAGATTGCATAGTCTATCTCCATTGTCATTCCTCTCTTTCTCTCCAAATCTTCCAATAACTTTGCTATTTTGTTCAGTTCCTACTCTTGCATTGAAATCTCCCATTAGAAATATCTCTTTGTTCTTAGGAATTTTTTCTATTAGTTCTCTCAGATCCTCCCAAAATTCATCCTTCAAAGTATCGGCGGTGTCATTAGTCGGGGCATATATTCCCAAAATACATATTTCTCTTCCGTATATTTTCAGTTCCAATGAGATCATTCTTTCATTAATAAATTTCCAGTTTTTGATGTTGTGTCTCAATTTCTTTTTAACAGTAATAGAAACTCCAGCTCTTGCTCTTTCACTCTTATCAACTACACTCCAAAAATGGTAGTATTCTCCCATTATTTCCTCTCCACATCCCTTTTTCTTTTTCTCTGATAACAAGACGATGTCTAACTTGAATTTGTGCAGTTCATCTGAAAGAAAGTTTCTTTTAGTTGAAAGGCCTTGAATATTCTAGCATCCCAAAATCATAGTCCTTTTCCGTTTGCCGAGTCGTTTCCGAAAGTGCAGTCCATTTTCATTTTCACTTGTAGGTCTTTTAGCATTTGTGTATTTTTTACACTGAACGAGGAGCTAGCCCGTTGCAGAAACCCCCAACCTGGAAGGCCGGGGTATCTCTCTTAGTCTGGCCCCTACCCTTTGACCTGTCCGGCTTGGGAGGCCCTACCAGTAGTTAAGCTACCGCCGACTTAGTTCTCCGGGTCATCGGGACACGCAAGCCCCCCCACCGCGACAAGGTGGAGAATACCGGGGGAGGTATAACGTAGCTCTGTAAGCAATTGAGAGATGGGGCTTTTTAAAAAAAAGAACATTCCTGTTGTATTGGCAGGTTAGTTACTAAGGTTGAGATAATTTGTTATGAATGTTAATGATTATGAAATAACGTAAGGGTGGTAAAGGGGATGACCAAGATGATAACTAGAGAGTAATTAAGATAGAATGGGTGATGTATAGTGAATATTATTGAGGTTAGAGGATACCAGTTGTAATACATTTCATGTGTTAAAGGCTAGAAACAAATATACAAAAAGAGTAATAAGAGCTGAAATTAGTTTTACTGATGTAAGTGATAGAAATTGGTAATGTAAGAGAATGATCGAGTAATCATCGAGAATTCATATTTAGTAAGACACAACTGATAAAAATTGATGTTAATAATTTGTAAATTGAAAATAGTTGATGAGGAAGAGATAGTGTAATGTACTAGTATGGTTTTAATATATAGAAATTGATATGCATATATATAGTTTGGTTTTTATGTAAATGTTGTATATAATATTCATTAAAGGTTGTAAATTTTTTTGTAAATAAACGTGTCTTTAATGTTCTGTTAAAACCCGCTTTACACATCTAGAGTTTTCTGTGAATTGTAGTCAGATTTGCGTTTTGTGGGCTGTTGTTGTTGGTATAGAGCTTAATGACACAAGGGCTACTGAGACCAAATTGTGTCTGTTCCTGTTTATTTACAGGCAACATATAGTTATAGATGTTAAATTATATGCTCTTGTAGAGGTCAATATATTTTAGGAACATAAAAGGTTCTTCTACGTTTGCTTCTTTTCCTATGAAGTGCGATAAATCTTGAGAGATGTTCAATGTGAAGAGAGATTTGAAAGTGTAGAGCGGATGGTTGAATGTAAGGAACAATCAATCAGAAAATGACCGACCGTAAATTGAATCTGACAGGATGAACACTGAGGCGCGTTTTCTCCAAACAACAGAAAGAGATGTGTACGATGAGTGTGTCCAATGCTGAGTCGTGCCAATACGACTTCCTCCCTTCTGTTTAGTCGGAAGCTAGAGAGCCACAACTTTGGATCTTGTTTTATCTGGTAAAGTTTATTGTTGGTGTTACTTTTCAAGATCTGTGACCAGTTGTCGTAGCATGCTTTGCGAATGATAGACTTATAGTCGCTGTAAGGAACCTGAGGATGTTGTGTGTGTGTGTGTGTGAGAGAGAGAGAGAGAGAGAGAGAGAGAGAGAGAGAGAGAGAGAGAGAGGGTTGAGGATATTTAGCGGCAAAGTCAGCACTTTTATTTCCTGGAATGCCAGAATGACCAGGTATCCAGCAAAAACTGATTGACTGATTGGACTCGTTGCAGGAGATTAACTGGGAATGAATGTATTTCAAGACTGGATGGGAAGATGAAAAATTCTTCCTTATGGCAGACACAGCTCTGAGAGATTCTGTGTAAATTATGGCAGGTGAGATGGATAGCTCAATAATTTTACCAAGTGCTAACTTGATAGCATATAATTCAGCTGTGAAGATGCTGCAGGCTAATGGTATTGAGGCTGTAGCAGTAAATGAAGGAAAAACTGCAGCAGCACCTACCGTACTCGCAGTTTTCGATCCATCAGTATAGATTTTACAGGCACGGGAGTTCAGAGTAGCGTGAGATGAGTCCAACTGCCTGATATTGCAAAGTGGTATGACATTTTTCTCCCACTGAAGAAAATGTACATCGTAAGATGCAGAAACGTATGTCCAAGGTGGAACAGGAGCAGTTGTGTCCTGAAAGATATCTCATAAATAAATATTCCAATTCTGAACAAGCTCTTTAATTCTGAGTGAAGCAGGTCTATTTTCATTTGGTTTGCTCTCATAGAACAAATCCCATCGAGTATTATAAAGATACTCCCAAGTGGGGTGAAATGGTGTAATCTGCATTTTAGCAGCGTATTGGAACAACAATGTTTTCCTATTGTTGTCTAAGATGTAATGGAAGATCATGCGCTTCGATACTGGATTGGAGAAGTTCTGAAAGCGCCCAACGCAGTCCTCAGAGCACTGTGCTGAATGATATTTAGACGATGTAAAGTAGTGCTTCTAGCAGAGTCATATACTAGACAACCATAATCTAAGCGTGAACGGATTAAAGTTCTGTAAATGTGAAGTAAAATTTATCAATAAGCTCCCCAAGACATGGACGAGACTGACCGAAGTATGTTCATATGCTTTAAACAAATATTTCTTAATTGAGTGATGTGTGCTTGGAAATTAAACTTGCTGTCTAACATCAGACCAAAAAATCTGACATTAGTAGCAGTGGGATTGGAATATTGTTGATATGTAATTCAGGATCAGGATGGAGAGCCCGACGCTTGCAAAAGTGGGTGGCAGTGCATTTCTTTTCTGATAGTCGATAACCATTCCTTAAAGTCCACAATTCAATTTTGATTATGGCAAGTTGGAGTTGGCGTTCAATGGTATTGATACTTTGAAACTGACAGGAAATGGTAAAATCGTCTGCATACATATAAGTTTCGACAGTTTTTGGGATATCACATGTCATGGTGCTGACTCTAACTGCAAAAAGTGTTGAACTAAGTATCGATCCCTGTGGGACTCCTTCTTCCTGAATTTAAGAATCAGAGAGTGGACTTTTATACTGGACCTGAAAAGTGCGCATGTGCAGGAAATTTTTAATTATTTCAGGCAAATAGCCCCTAAATCCCAGATGGTAAACATCCATAAGAATACCGTGACGCCAGGTAGTGTCAAATGCCTTTTCAAAATCTAAATTGACCATAACTAGATGTAGTTTCTTGACAAAGGCATTGCGGATATGAGATTCGGCTTTGATGAGCACATCTAGGGTTGATCTATTTTTTCGAAAGCCGTACTGACTGAAAGGAGATTCTGTGACTCCAAGATATAGGTGAGCCTACTATGAACCATCCTTTCGAAAATTTTACCCAAGCAGCTCGTGACAGATATGGGCCTATAATTTTGAACCAGAGTAGGATCTTTTCCTGGTTTTGGTATGGCAATAATAAAAAGAATGGCACCAGAAAGGAGGATAAGCATTTTCATTGAAAATTCGATTGTAGAAGATCAACAAAGTAAGCAAGTCCTTTTCAGGTAATTGCTTCAGCACTGCGGCACTATTGGATGTCTATTTAATGATTCTTTGAGTTCTGTTAATGTAAAAAATTGGAAGGTTGGTTGTTCGGGTAAAGAGCGGTGTGTGAAGAAGTGTTGTTGATTTTATGCCGTTCTGCAGTTACTTTGATGTTTTGGAAGGTGGATGCATAGGAAGTAGAAGCAGAGATCGTGGCAAACGATTCTGCTAGTGCATTAGCAACTTCTTCAGGAGTAGACACGTCTTTCCCTTTCCAATTAAGTATTGGAGAGAGCAGCCGAGCAAATTTGCTATTTAGGGCCTGTACCTTTCTCCAGATGTCTCGGTGTCTTTGGTGATGGTTGAGGCAAAGGCAATCCACGAATCACGTTTTGCTATCCCTCTAATTTGCTTTGCTTTAGCTTTAGGCCTCTTATAAGTGATTAAGTTAGTTGTGGTAGGATACTTTCGGAAATTATTCCACGCACGGTTTTACTCCTTTTTGGCGTGAAGGCAGTCTGTATTCCACCACTGATTCCGATGAATGCGATATGCCTTGGATTTTGAAATCGATCCATCGGATGCTGTCAGAATCTGATTGGTTATGTATGCAGTTACATCATTAATGGGTTGATTTTGAACATAAAATCTGTCTAGATATATTTGAGCAGAACAGCCATCCCAGTTCGCCTTTCTAAACTTCCAAGTGGATCGTTGGTTTGGATTTACAGTTACCCCTGTTTGTTATGTGCAGATAATCGGAAAATGATCGCTATTAAAGGGATCGGTTAACATCGACCTGTCACGATTGGAAAAATTGACGGTGAGCAAATTGACAAGTCAATTACAGAAGTGGATCCTGTAGGTAGGTGGATGTATGTGGGAGATCCAGAGTTTATTAAAAACTCGGGGCCTTGTGGACTGTTTGAGACTTTAGTAGGGTGGAAGTCTAAGAAAAACAGAAGCAAAAACAGAACCTTCCACATATGGAAGACAAGGTTCTGAAAAGGGTATCAGGAATTTCACGAATATTCTGTAAATTTTCTCAATAGAGAGGGTTTCATACAGTTATTAGCATTAGCATTTTAGCATTAGTTGAGGTATATGATGCAAGAATGCAAGTTTATATATACAGCATCAGCCAAAAAAAACCCTTCCCATTTCACCCATCCGGTCACTCCAAATGTTTGTCTAGTTCAGCCTTAAATTTATTTAAGCTGTCAACTTCCACAACAACAGATGGAGGTCTGTTCCAGCAATCAACTGCCTATTGGCTAAAGGCAAACTTCCACACATCTGTTCTACAACTGTCTTTTCTCAATTTGAATCCATGTCCCCTCAGGAATCCTCCTCTGAGCAAGCGGAGTGTCCCGTCAGTACTGAGCCTGCTCAAACCATTAAAGGCCTTATACACCTCGATTAAATCACCTCGCAGGTACCTGGTCTCCAGATGCTGCAACTTGCAGAACTTAAGCCTTTCTTCATAAGCGCACCCCCCTTTGTTCCTCTCACCAATCTTGTTGCCCTTCGCTGTACTCGTTTTAGCAACTCTGCATCCTTCCTAAAATGATGCCTCCAGACCTGTACACAGTACTCAAGGTGTGGCCTGACCACTGCCTTATACAAAGGGATAATCACCTCCTTCTCCCTGCTAGCAAAATTCCTGTATATCATTGACAAAACTCCATTACCTGCTCTGGCAGCCCGTCTGCACTGCTCAGAGAACTTCATATCTGACTGCACAATTACCGCCAGGTCTTTTTCATTCTCTACCTCCCTGAGTGTACTACCACAGAGTTGGTACGTTTCTTTTGTGTTACTGCTACCCATATGCAGCAATTTGCATTCGTCAATGTTAAGCTTCAGTTGCCACTTCTCAACCCATCTACCTAACTTTTCTAGATCCTGTTGCAGTAACATACTGTCTTTTGTGTCATTAACAACCCTGCCAACCCTGCTATCATCTGCAAACTTGGACATTAAACCTAATATATCTTCATCGATATCATTGATAAATACACAAAACAACAATGGGCCCAACACAGAACCCTGGGGGTCTCTGCTAATAACATTAGTCCATGCAGAACAGTATCCATTTATTACCACTCTTTGCCGTCTTCCACTCAACCACCCCTTTATCTATTGCAGTAACTTGCCCTTAATGCCATGCTTCTCCAATTTGTACAGCAGTCTTCCATGTGCAACAGTATCAAAAGCTTTCTTGAAATCCAAGTACAAATTTGTATATGATACCAACTATGTGGTACTACACTTAAGGTGGTAGAAAATGAAAAAGGCCTGGGAGTAATTGTGTAGTCAGATATGAAGTTTTCTGAGCAATGCAGACAGGCTGCCAGGGCAGGTCATGGCGTTTTGTCAATGATATACAGGAATTTTGCTAGCAGGGAAAAGGAGGTGATTGTCCCTATGTATAAGGCAATGGTCAGGCCATGCCTTGAGTACTGCGTACAGGTCTGGAGGCCTCATTTTAGGAAGGATGTAGAGTTGCTTGAGCGTGTACAGAGAAGGGCAACAAGATTGGTGAGGGGAATGAAGGAATCCTCTTACCAAGAGAGGCTTAAGTTCTGCAAATTGTAGCAGCTAGAGACTAGCAGGCGCCTGCGATGTGATCTGATTGAGGTGTATAAGGCCTTGAATGGTTTGAGCACGCTGAATTCTGATGGGATTCTTCCACTTGTTCAGATTACGAATCTAAGGGGGCATAAATTCAAATTGAGGAAAGACAAATGTAGAATCAGTGGCGGATTACCCATTAAGGCAATGAGGCACGTGCCTAGGAGCCCCAGGCTTTGGGGGGGAGCCCAAGCCAAGACATTTTCCTATAGTGTTCTAAAATAGATTAATGTTTTCAGTAAACATCATAAAAATCTTGATTAATTTAAGCGAAAATTTAAGCAAAAAATTCAAAAGTACAAAATTTCATTTATTTACCATCTAACTTTTATTTATTTTTTATTCTTTTTTTATTATTATTATTATTTTTTGGGGGGCCCCCAAATATAATTTGCCTAGGGGCCCCAACTATCTTTAATTCGCCACTGTGTAGAATAGATGTGCGGAAATTTGCCTTTAGCCAGCATGTGGTTAATTGCTGGAACAAACTTCCATCTGTCGTTGTGGAAGTTGATAGGTTAAATAAATTTAAGGAGGAACAAGAGAAACATTTAGAGGGAATTGTTTTGTAATTTTTTTTTTTTTTTGGCTGATGCTGCATAAGCACATACTTGCTTTCTTGCATCACATGCCACTACTACTACTACTACTATATCAAAATTATTTTTAGCATCCAGTTCGTTTGTGACCACATCGTAGTATCCAATTAAATTTGTCAGACAAGACTTCCTCTTAACAAACCCATGCTGTGTCTGAACTATTCCTGCTGTCTTGTCTAGGTGATCCTATATCGCCTCTTTAACCCGTGACTCCATTCTTTTCCCCGGAACAGAAGTTAAACTAAGACGTCTATAATTATTTGTGTCACCCTTTGAACCCCCTTTGTGAATTGGGGATACATTTGCACATCTCCAGTCCATGGGGAATTCCCCTGCCTCCTTCATTGCCGCCGTAGCCGAGTGGTCAGTCGCGAGGGTTCATAAGTACACGTGCCTTAAGTGACCGGGATTCAAGCCCGTGACTCCTAAATGCGGTGCTGTTTCTTGTATTCTGTCTATCATGTGCTCTCCTCTAACCGTTTGGTGGTCCCGGAGTATAAACAGAAAATTTCTTTATTTATTATAACTGGATAGATTTCATCTGTCCAGGTGCCTGTTTTTTTATGTTTAACTTCAACAATTTCTCCTCCACTTTGCTCTCAGTTATTACAAAATCACTTAGCCCCCCCGTTAGAGTTTAATAAACTTCTGGCATCCCCCTCCTTGAATAACTCCTCATGCTGAACGTAGATGCAAAATACTCATTCAGTTTATCAGCTACTTTAGCAGGATCATCAATTGTCGAACCAAATACGTTAAGTGGACTAATCTGATTCATCCCCTTCCTTCTAGAGTTTACATAAGTAAAGAACTCTTCGCTGTTTTTCTTAGCATCCTTTGCCAAAGATTTCTCGTAATCTGCCTTCGCTTGCCTAACCTCCTTTGCGACTTTATTGCAGACTAGCTGTATCTGTCGTAGGCTTCTGTGTCGCCTGATTATTGGTGAGTTCCTGTTCACATATGAAACACAGAGGGATTGGATTCTGCTCATCACTATAGTAATATAAGCCGCATTTATTATTTATTTGTATAAAATTATTTTTGTATATTGTTTGCTTCCTCAGTCCCAGTTCATTTTTGTACTAGATTTTTCAAATTCTTTCACTTTTTCACCACTGCTTCACTTCCAGATATTACTGCTATATATATATATTACAAGGATTTTGCACGGAATTCACTCTAATTGATGCTTTCAATTATTATTAAATTCCATTCTGATTTATAGAAGTTCGTTATTGTGTTATGTTAGAGAAAGAATAGATGAATTTCCCACATGTGCTACGTACGCACTGTGTTAGCAAAAACATCTGTAACGTATAAATACAACCAACAGTTTCCACCCTGGCAACAAAAACAGTACTACTGTTTCGTTTTCTTCAACTGCTTCCTTCACCAACGGCTTTCCATGACACCAAAGAAGGTGAGGTCATCTGACCTGTTGGATGACTCACACCCTTTAACTTGCTGAAACTGGACGGGATAGCCAGGGATTGTTAACTAGTCCTTTTTAGGCATTCTTTTCCGCCCTCTTAGCAAATGCAAAGAGTGACGAGAACGGCTTTCTCTCAGGCTGAAAGTGTATCAGTTTCGATTAAAAAATATAATTCAACCCGCTGTTATACAATCTGTACGAAATTTAAAAATGAATCTGCCATTTTATACTGGGCCATTTTATTCTGGTCTAAAATATTTAATTATAATCCATCCTTAACACTTAACGATGATTCAAATTGTACGTCGTTGGAATTCTCTCTCTCTCTCTCTCTCTCTCTCTCTCTCTCTCTCTCTCTCTCTCTCTCTCAAGGAAGTTGAGACAGATTTCACTGTAATATTTGTACATGCAGTGCGTAATTTTATTCGAAGATTATTTGCACGTTTGTGTTTCTGGCCCACACAAGGCCATCTTAAGAAATTTGGACGCCTCCTGGAATAATAATGTGAATGCGGCGTAGCACACACACGCAGAGAAAGAGAGAAAAGAAAAGTAAAATAAATAAATGTAGCAAGTTTGGGCACGAATAAAGCTAAAACTGAAATAAAATATCATCAAGATTATTATTATATTTAATACCACTTATATAGGTATTAATAATATAGTTATTAAGCAACCGCCTGAACCACTATACATTAAGGTGACGTTTCGGGCATCTTGCCGATACCCATCATCAGACCATGCTGTTGGGGGACAGAAATTTTTTATTATTATTATTATTTAAGCTGCCAATGTCTGAGATTGTATTATCACAATGAAAATATTCTAAATTTTAAATATTACAATATCTTTAGCAGCTTTTATTTGAGAAGGATATATTACAAAAAATAAGCAACAGGAGTCTTATGGCACTTGGAAATAAATCCTTTTTTCTGACAATTGTTCTAGTCTCAAATGTTCATCTTGTGTGGACAAGATTTCATAGAAAATACTCAATGAAACAAAATAACAATTATATCTTTTGATTAGAAACTGAAATAATTCTTCAAATTCTCCAAAAAGTTTTAGCATCTTAATTGTCACAACAAGTCATCATATATTACTAACTGAATACAGTTTATCAATTAATAAAATATCTGCAAAAAGATGCCATTATAGGTTTGTCACTGATAAAAATTACTCTATGATCGGATCATGTGTGGGTGTACTCATCTAAAGAAATGGATATATGTAAACAAAAAAGTTATTTTCTGTAGCACCAAAAAATTAACTATTATACAATAGTTTCAGACTATTATTCGCTTGATATTTGGACGTTTCCTCTTCTTGATCGGAGAATGAGATAGACATTTACACCCGTCAACATTGCTACCTATATATATACTAGTCTTAGATCCTTCTGTCTTTTTTGTGCGCCAAAACTTGTCATTTTCATGAGAAGCCAATGTTCGATGCATTGTGAAAGCAGACCTTCGTAAGATATTAGGAATATGAGGAAAGACTGTCCGGCCCTTTTTATCAAAATCATAAAACGCTCGCAAAGTATCCGGTGCGGACTACTTGAATTCAACGACATTTTAATATCTTTTGCACGTATTAAAATCACAGTTTTCGTGCAACTGTCCAATAATTATCTTTAACGAAATAAGGAAATCCGTACTTCAATGTTGAGCCGCACTTCTACACCCCCGCCCAAGGTCCGTTACACTAAATTGCAAACACTGTAAGCATCAGGCAACAATAACACCCAGAAATAAAATTACCCGTGTAGCTCGAGAATTTGGCAACATTATTCAAAGTGGTAATAACTTCCTTACAAACAAGTATTCACTGAATTGTTGTCCTTCCACACCACCCCCACTGGAAGCCATGAGTTTGAAATGGTTATTGAGTAGGCGAGCTATAGACTGCAAAGAGTTTAGTTTGCAATAGCCATTTAAAGGAAAGCGAATCACATGTTTGGTGTCTTGATTCCAGGCGACCCCACTCCGAGCATCCATTAAGGCTGTACTAATTTCCGGAAACACTTCTTCCACCACAGATCTTTCACCGCTGATTACTATCCTTTCCCCCAAATCAGGGCTGATATTGAGGGCGAGGCACTGAAATCCCGCATCACTGTTCCTCTCTTCTAATGAAGCACATTTATCGTTGCAGTGGTTCTCTTGATATTCCAGATGTTCGTCTATCCTCCTTTTATTCCTTTCTCTTTTGAGATCTTCTAGAAGGCGGACCATAGCTTGGATGTCATAGTACTTTGCTTCTTCGTAAAGGAGATCCAATTCTCTAAAGTGGTCCGGAATCACAAGGGTATTGGTTCTTAAGAAGTTCAGGATGTGTCGGAACATTTTACCATCTCTGTCGATGAAATAATGCTGCTTCAAACTGTCCAGTACGATCGGAATACTGCCATTGAACATTCGAGCCAGTCTAGATTCTGGATGCCTAGAAGAGAAAGTTTAAAAATAATAATAATAAATAAAAAAATAATTAATAAAAATACCCTAGAAAACATTAAATATGAAAAGATCTGGTCCTAAGCATTTTTAAATACAGTATTTGTAATGTATTAGAATCAATAAGAAAAAGATTACTGATAAGTTATTTCTACCTTTGCCGTCCTTAATTTGGAGCCAATGACCAAACGGTGGCACTCTGCTTATCAAGCGAACCTCTTTTTGGATTCTGAATAGCGAGTTTGACGAGTCAGTTTTATAACACGTTCACTCATTGAAAGCATTGCCTGCAAATTTCTGATGTTGTGGACGCTGGAATTAGTAGCATGTGAAACTCTCAATCTTTACATTATGAGATTACCAGCCCAGGGAAATTTCAAAGAGTTCTTTCTTAGTTATGAAACTTGGCTTTCTGTCCCGTCTTGTACATAAAAAGAAGTGAACACCTCGAAATTACAGGTTTCAAACAGCGATTTCGAGGGAAGAACTGTATTATAATTAGGATGATATAAGCAAAAGAATCAATTCTGGAACTTGATTCCCAACCTTCCCGGAGCTTTTCGTCGATAACTCTAGCTCGGTTTTACTATCGGATTGCCCTTCCGAAAGCCAGCTACTGATGAGCTTAACAATCACGATAAGGGCCTTTCCATATGGAAATGGCTAAGAAATTCTTTATAAATGTATGCTAGAAAAGATTCGTGGTCCGACGTATTCATTTTTTTCTGTTCATATATTCTGTTACAACCAGAACTTGGAATGGACTAGAGCGCAACGGAACACGTTTCCTGTTTGTTATACACATTGGTAATACCTGTACATATAAGTCACCCCGAAGTCACCTGATGTGACTAATAAGACCTTCCAGAAGGTGGTGGAATTCACTATTAGGTCCCATAATCTCTTACTAAGGCATGGTTTCCTAATATATTGACCAGTATGTGTACTTCTAATATCACATCTGCTGTACAGTGATTGGTTTTCTCGTGAGTTGGAGAAACTAATAATCCTGGCGCTGCCTAGAAACTACCCTGGGGAAATTGCCCTCGGGTATAATTTGGAATTGAACACGTGTTCCCCGTCGTTAGCGGGCATATGTATGCTTAGCTAAAACTTGGTTACCCCCGAAGGCTAATTGGTGAACTTTTTTTTTTTTTTTTTTTCATGAAGCAGCTTTCCACTTAACTGCAAGAAAATCAGCATAAAAAAAGACTTTGCATTCTTCAAGTTAATTGCAAATAATAATGATGTGCAAGTTTCCTTTCAATTTTAATAGTTTAAATGCAAATTTATTTAGATATCTTTACTATTTTCTAAGATGGCGCTTATAACTAAAGCTATAGGTTGTCAGAAAAGAGTGAACGATAATGTGAACTTTAATTAAATGAAATCTGTCGAAGCTAAAGGAAATATTATTTCATTCCGTTTCAGCTAAAGGATCTGCATTAATCTAGATGATTTAACTGAAATGAAAAGATTAAGAAGACTCTCGTCCACAAACGTATTTATCAAAATATTTTTGAAATAAAAATGTCTGCTGAAAAGTAACATCAGCATTTACTTTCCATTTTTGTTTTGTTTTTTTTAAATGCCACGAAAGTTTTGCGATTCTTTTTTCAAAAGAACTTTACGCATATTTCGTTTTTATGCCACGTCAAACGTTGCAAGAAAATTTATCAGCGTGAGAATTGTAAAAGTCCACCGAAGATCAACCTGTTGGTTGTTATGCTAACGTACGAGAAACGTGTTATGTTTCTAAAAGGTACGAAGTGGTGAATTCGCAGTCCAGGGAACTTTTACACTTCAATCCACGTAGGCCAGTGAGCAGAGCGTAGGGTCTAGTAAATGACCGCTAATTTTCATGGCGAAATCGTGATCTTTATAAAGGAAGCGGTACTTGTCGTGCTAGAAGGATGACACCTAGGGCAGTGTTATACATGCAATGTGTGTCGATGTGTGCCTCAGCTTCATGCAAATTGAGTTTATGTAATTGCATTGGACTACTGGTCCATGGGCGGAAGGACTGACGCCAATCTGAAAGGCGCTTTTGCCCTGAGGAAAAGAAAGGGAGGAAGCTAGAAGAATTCGTCGTATTTCAAATGTGCGTGTTGTGTTCATCGAGCAACAAAAACATGAATTGGTTGTGAAAGGGAAGGCTGCTCCTTAGCATCCCTTGATTTTCTTTTGTCTTTTCGTTTGCGAAATAGCCTTCCAATTTCATTCCTTACTTCGTTATATCTGCCCATAGCCGCGTAGTACATTGTGATTATTATTATGATTATTAACCTGTCCTGACTGTTATTGCAATGTGGGCAACGATAAAATCGCTTTGGTCTGAGTTAACTTTGTTAGGAAATTAAATCTTAGGCTTATCTTTTCTAAATTATTTAGTCCACTAGATGGAATGCAAATAAAGGAATTCCTGAGAGGTTTTATTGCTAAATCGTTGTCTTTAAAAATCCACCGAACTACATACAAGGTAGTTGCAATAAGCCGATCATGGCAAGAGAAACAGGGTTAACAGGATGGATTGAAAAAGTAACATTATACACAATATTAAAAAAATATTTCTTACAAGTTAATTAATAAGAGAGGATATTAGTTAGCACTGAATAAGTTAAAGCAGATATAAATTTAAATTCTGTAGCAGTTAGACATATTTCAAGACATTATCAATATGACACATCTTAGAGAGGGCTTATAGACTCAGTTTCGTTTGATGTTATTTGGAGCTTATGGTAGTTGCTCGTTACACTAGAATCCAAGCAGCTTAGCAGGTGGTTAAACATTAGTCTTTTTTAGGTACATAGGTTTTACAGCACACTCCTCTTTACCCTTGAAATCTGTATCTGGTAACTTTTCAGCCATGATTCCGTAGAGGCAGTCTGCCGACAGGTTTGTTAATGCTTTGGAACGTTTCTGCAAGGGTATGAGTTTCAGAGAATCCATTTAATCTATCTTGTATTCTGTGCTTCTGCCGCTGGAGGCTTCGTGGATTCAGATGATAAATTGTTCCTGATCTTATGGTCATAGGCAAACTCGTTGAGGTTTTGCACAACATGCAGCATTTGATACGGGGTGAACCTGCCTTCAAAGTAGTGGAGAATGAAAAAGAACCAGAGGTAATTGTGTAATCTGGCATGAAATTTAATTTTCTGAGCAGTGCAGACAAGTGGCTAGGACAGCCCATAGAGTTCTGTCAATGATATACAGGAATTTTGTTGTCAGGAACAAGAAGGTGATTATGCCGTTGTATAAGTCAAATAGTTAACCAGTATTTTGAATACTGCACAGATTTTTAGACGCCTCATTTTAGGAAGGATGTTAAGATTATCAAAATGGGTGCATAGAAGAGCAACAAGATTAGCCAGGGGGCACAAAGGGGTACTTTTACGCAGAAAGACCAGTTCTTGAAATTGCAGTGTCTGGAAAGCAGGCACCTGTGAAAGTACCTCTTGAAGTGTTTAAGATTTTAACTTATTTGAATTTACTAAACGGTGATTGCAACGTTACTCTTCCGCGGACAACACACACGAAGGAACATACAATTAAATCGAAAAAAAAAAAAAAAAAAAAAAAAGCTAATTGCAGGATTCATGTGCGAAAATTTGCTTTCAGCCAGAGAGTAATTGATTGTTTGGATATTTAAACTACCCACTATCACAGTACCGGATGGTACTGCGGAAACGAAACAAGAGTGAACATTTTCCATATCTACATTTTGCAAGTGTTCTAGATTGTTTTATGGATAAAAAAAATCCTATACGTCCACCTGGAACTTGTTTGGCCCAGTTTCAGAAGCATAACAATTCTAAAGCAGAAGACACAGAGAACATATTGTATATACGAGTGCTGCTCCGAATTAATGCATCCAGGGTTTTTTTTTCCCATCCTTCCGCTTGTGTGATGTTCAAAAATGTAAATTAAAATGAAAAATGTAATGGTGTCAATAGCGTTCAAGAACTCGATAACATTGTGTTACCGAGTTCTCGAGTGCCGAGAACATTGCGCACATTGAAATTCATCGCATTTGAAGAACATTTATGGAGACATGACAGTCGATGTGAGCACGGTTAGGCTTGTCAGTGATGGTGGTAATGGTTTGAAGGACTGACTGACTGCCAATTGCAGCGATTCTGGAAAATGAGTGGGATTAAAAATGATTCACAAAGATCGACATATTGATGCCCGGGAAATGTACGAAAATGGGAATTTGCTTTAATGGATCGAAAACAATTCTGGACAATCTGGAATATACTAAATTGTGCCAGATGGATTCAACAGGTGCTAACGATCACCGAGCATTGATCAGTATCAAACCACGAGCTCATCGATGCTTGAGGTGAGTGAAGGCTCTCCCGAATGGTACGTGGTAATAGAAGGGCAACCGTGGTGCAACTAGCCGGTAATTGGAATGCTGGTGAAGGGGGTAATCTGTCACAACACAGAGTACATCGAACCCTGCTAAAAATGGTGCTGCGTAGCCGCAGGCCACTCTGAGTGCCCATGCTAACCACGGTTCACCGGCGACAGCGCCTACAATGGGCACACGACCATCCAAACTGGACCTTGAGTGATTGGAAGAAGGTCATCTGGCCTGATGAATCACGTTTCCTGTTGTACCATGTCGACGGCCGGGTACGTGTGTTTCGTTTACTTGGGGAAGTGATGGCACCTGGATGCACGAACACAACACATTGGCAGCGGTGTCATGTTTGGGCGATGTTCTGCTGGGATACCCTGGATCCAGTCATCCATGTGCCAGGCACTCTGACGTCTACCACCTACTTAAACATCATTGTCTGCACGAGTAGCACAGTGGTATCGTCACTGTCCTCCCCACACTGGGTGGAAAAGACGCAGGTTCGAAACCCGTCGATGACGCGAGGAACTTTAATGGGCTTTTTTTCACTCCATGGCTGAGTTAGTCGGTCTCGGGTGTAGATAGCAAGGTTTTCTCCCCATAAACTGGGGTTTTTCGTCCAGAAAAATAGACAAATCGACGATAGAACACGTGCAATTAACAGACATAAAACACATAGCACGGCAGATGAATTTAATTATTCGGGTGGCTTAAACATAAGTTTGGGTTTTTTTTACCTAAACATCGTTGCTGACCAAGTGCACCCTTTCATGGCAACGGTCTTCCCCTCTGGCGGTGTCGTCTTTCTGCAGGATAATGCACCATGTCCAACTGCCCGGATTGTTTGAGACTGGTTCGCGGAATAGGGGAAGACTTCCAGGTATTGCCCTGGCCTCCAAATTTCGCAGACATCAATCCCATCGAGCATCTGTGGTTTGTATTGGAACAGCAACTCCGATCTGCGGCGTCTCAACCATGGACCTTACAGGAGTTAAAGGATCTGCTGGTTACTTGTTGGTATCAGATACCACAAGACACATTTAGAAATCTTGTAGCGTCCATGCCTCGCCAGGTACAAGCTGTTTTGACTGCAGGTGGAGGACCAACATCATATTAGGAAGGTGGTCATAATGTTTTGGCTCATTGGTGTACGTAACATAACAGTAATTGACATATCTTCAGAGGTATCCAAAAAAAAAAAAATTTGGAGGTATTAGTTTCGGGGTGAGTCTCGTACTCATTAGCAGAATCATTTATCAATCGATCAGCATGGCTTACCCGAGTATTCCTTAACTTTTGTTTAAGAAATACTACACGGATATATTTAGCCGTTGAAGGGGGTCATCGCCGCACTGATGTCATGTGACCATATTTTCGAGCATCTTTTATCGACTTCTATAATGGGAGCTTTTTGGTAATTCATATACAACCCCTATAAGTGTTCCTTATATCTGTCCAAAGTTTCTCTCTGTCTCATCATTTCATGATTTCTATGGTACCCCATATACCAAATTTTGTCCCTCTTCGTCGCAAGCTGCGAGTTACACCACATTTTCTATTTTTTACTCGTTCTGCTAATTTTGTCGAGCACTGTATGTTTGAGGTACTTGAACCCGCCTTTTAGTCACAAAAAAAAAAAAAAAAAAAAAAAAGAGACTTCTCAAATAACGGAACTTACTTGGTAAGTGTTTCCAATGACGAAGTATAAATAGTTCCTCCCACATCGATGTGTACTGGTGCCGTGTACCTTGAAGCTGCAGCAACGCATGGAATTCCAGAAATCTTGTGGTTAAAAGCATCCCCGATTAGCAACTTTGGATCCATCAGTGACCTAAAGGAATAATTTATTTACGAGACTGGTGAAATTTTGTATATCTTTTATGGATAATATCTTTATTTCAACTATAAAGCTTTTTGTTCTATAGTAATGTGTTTGGTGAAATTTAAAAATTATATAGTTAGGGAGCAAAGCAATGAACAAACATATATACATGAATATTGACTTGCGATTCTGCAGTTTAATAGCCAGTTCAAAGTAATGAACAAGAAATAAATAACACTGTAATTCCACATACATTGGGACACTAATAATAAACTGGTTATAAAAAAATAATTTTTGATACAGATTATCAGCGTTAATGACATCAATAACCTTCTAGCACAGAGTTTTCCAAATTGTGATCAATGGGGCTTGACATTAATAGTAAAAGGAAATACAGGTATGTCTATAACAACCTAAAGTAGACTACATATCACTATATTTAAAAAAATAATTGTTAATATATTTTCATGCATAGTTTAATATTTTTGGGGTTCCGTGGCTTCTTTCAGTCTTTGTCCGAAAATAAGTTGAGAAACACTGCTTTAGGAGGAGACTAGAAGTTCTTGGTATGCGGAGGAGCCAGAGAGTTTTACAGTGGGTCTCAATCGTGTTTCAAACATCCCAAAGCTATTCGATCGGAGTAAATGTAAGCTCTGTACTGAAAATAACGACTTCATCACATTATTCTCCTCAGATTTCTGTTGTATTGATCATGCTTTGTGACAAACAAAACTATACAAACTATTATATTTAGGCCACCCGAATAATTAAATTCATCTGCCTTGCTGTGTCTTATGTCTGTTAATTGCGTGTGTTCTATGGTCGATTTGTCTGTTTGCTGGACGAAAAACCCGAGTTTCTGTGGCGAAAACCTTGCCATTTACGCCTGAGACCGACTAGCTCAGCTACGTAGTGATAAAAGCCCATTAAAGTTCCTCGCGTCATCGACGGGATTCGAACTCGGGCCTTTTCCACCCGGTGTGGGGAGGACGGTGACGATACCACTGTGCTAGCGCCAGACATGCTTTGTGACAATGAGAAGTGTCAAGCTAATACAAACACGGCGCTCCCCCACTTCAAGGAATTGTCACAATGCAGGAAAGACAACTAATCAGAACGCCACAATCAGGGCTGTGGCTAGCGTTTTTGGCGTCTGAGGCAAAACCTTTTAAAGGTGCCTAATTCATATCGTATCTTAACACTCATATATGTGCAGTAGCACATCTAGCAGCGCCTATTTTATGCGACGCCTGTGGCAAGTGCATCACTTGCGCATCCCTAGCCACAATAGACTATTGCATTCATGGTTTCATCGATGAAATCCCAAAGATGTTCTCTGAACAGCTTTTGGATGTCATCGATGACATCCAATTCCGAATCACTCAGAATAGGTGCAAACCATTACACTATCACCACCGTATTGTTGGTGCAACACAGTCTGGGTGAAATTGTTCTTTGGCCATATGCTGCTTTCAGATGCGTCCACCTGATGCTGGACTGTGTAGAGATTGTTCACTCCACATCACGTTCTGTCACTGCTGTAATGTCCAATGCTTCCATTTTCTGCACCAAGGGCAAGCGGTGATATATTGCTGGGAAATAGCTTCATCTTACGAGCAGATGCACTACCATGGTAGCCCATTATGAACTATTTTATGGTGGTTGTTGTTGTATTATTATATTTCCAGGAAACAGTAATTCGTATAATAAAAGTTATAATTTACAATTACTTTTTTCTTTCCAGCCTCACTTTCCACTGAATCTGTTTTCCTTAAAATATTTGTAAGCTTTTCTTCCAAAGTGAAGAGATTTTATAGGTAATCGCTGAATGCACAGTCCCCAAAGTGTAATTTAGTATCCACTTTAGGAATCTTTAATAACTCTCAAATTCACATATTTCCAAACGATATAAGTAACATGTACAGGGTGGGCCAAAAGTAGGTATACAGTACTGATCGGGTGTGTGTTACACTGACACACAGTAACACACAAATTCTGGTTAGCCAGGTGTTACTGTGTGTGTCACAGTGTCGGGGACAGGTTCCAGGAATGTTGCAACGTTGATGGAGGACATTTTGAGCAATCAAGAGACTAAACATGACCCGATCAGTACCTACTTTTGGCCCACCCTGTATACTCCACACTAATTAGAAGTACCAACGGATTTTTTTTTTTATGCGTCTTCGGGATAGCAATCAATCTTCCTTTAAACATTAATGTCACGGTCAGTGCATGCTGCATCTCTAGTATTTGGAGTTGCAGCTCAAATAAATAAAATTACTCGATCACTGTTTAGGAATTTCACACGTCTATTGATTCAGCTAAATTAACTTAAATTAATTCATCTTTTTAGTATACAGCTTCAGCTGGGTAAACTTTTTATTATGAAGTATGCATGCCTCTTCTACAGATCCTTCCATGGGCACTGTTCTTCTGAACTGGCTTCTATAATTCCCGCTCTCTCTTTCAAAACAGTCCGAACACGTGCCGCCACCAGCTAACATCCATTTGCTGTCCAACTTCAAACTCACAGAACCAACTTTTCACCATCTTTGTTTATTCATTCAACTGCCGTTTTCGGGAACAACCTTCCTTCATACGTGTTTCCTGAAAATTACAGTCTACAGAAGTTTAAGTCCAATGTCAACAAATATCTTCTTTCGTCTTCTCAACCTACAACCCAAGCACGGTACTAAGTACTATAGGTTCTAATACCTCTCGTGTTTGGGGTTTACATAAAAAAAAAAAAAAAAAAAATCACATCACATCACAGATGCCTAATCTCCAGAAGCTGCAATTTGCAGAACTGAAGCCTTTCTCGGTAAGAGCACCCCTTTGTTCTCCTCACAAGTCTTGTTGCACTTCTCTGCATCCGCTCCAGCAGCTCTACATCATTTCTAAATGAGGCCTCCAGACCTGTATGTAGTACTGAAGATGTGGCCTGACAACTGCCTGATACAATGGAATAATCACCTCCTTATCCCTGATAGCAAAATTCCTGCATATCATAGACAAAACCCTATGTGCTGTCCAGGCAGCCTGTTTACACTGTCACAGAACTTCATATCGGGCTGCACAATTCACAAGAAAATGAAAAAGAGCCCCAGGTCTTTTTAATTTTCAACCACCCTGAGTGTAGTGCCACACAACACAGTTTGTATGTTAATCTGGGATTACTGCTACCCATATGCAGTACTTTGCATTTGTCATCGTTAAACCTCAATTGTTATTTCTTAGCCAAACTGCCTAATTTTTCCAGATCATGTTGCAGTAGTAAAGCATTATTACTCATTACTTACCCTGCCAACCTTCGTAGCATCTCCAAACTTAGACATTAAGCCTGATATACTTTCATCAATATCGTTAATAAATAAAAACGAGCCCAGCAACAAAACCAGCGAGATTCCAATAATAAATATAGCCCACGTCTACTCAACCATCACCTCATTATCCCCCTTTATCCATAGCAGTAACTTGCCCTTAGTACCACGCTGCTCCAATTTGTACAGCAGTCTGTTAAATTAACCCCAGGGGCTCACAACTGGTGAGTATGGGCTTGGCAAACCCAGGGTCCTGAGCTGGATATCATCATTCTTCTCTTTCTTGGTGATTCCTTTCTACTTCTCTCTCTCTCTCTCTCTCTCTCTCTCTCTCTCTCTCTCTCTCTCTCTCTCTCTCTCTCTCTCTCTCTCTCTCTCTTTCTCTCTCTCTCGGGGTAACTCGAGAATTCTTTTTTTTTTTTTTTTTTTTTTGGCAGTTGCAGCATAAGCCCCAGGCTTCCTTGCACCAAAAGGTAATAATAATAATGTGTAACAGTATCAAAATCTTTCCTGAAATTCAAGTATATGATATGAAAATAATTTTTGCATCCAGATCATTTGTTATGATATCATGATATCTAATCAATTTGTTAGACAAGAACACCCCTTGACAAACTCATGCTAAGATTGAAGCTTAACTGCACTCCTCTCTAGATGGTCCTGCATTACTTCTTTTAGCAGTGACTCCACTATTTTCCATGGAATAGAAGCTAACAGTTCTGTAATTACTCATATCACCCTTTGATTCCCCTTTGTGAACTGGGGATACGTTCACAAATCTCCAATTCACAGAGATCTCTCCGGCATCCGAAAATGCTACCATAATTATGGCTATGGGTTTACTTATCTTCTTTGTTATCTTCCTCAATATGATTGGATAGATCCCATCCACTTCAGGTGCCTTTCTTATGTTTAACTTCAACAATTTCTCTTCCACTTTACTTTTAGTTATTACAAAATCATTTAGCTCCCTGTTAGAGTTTGGAAAACATCTGTCATACCCTTCCCTAAAGAATTCCCCATGTGTGGATGTAGATGCAAAATATCTATTCAGCCTATCAGCAAACTGAGCAGTTTCTTCAACAGTTAAACCATTTATATAAAATGGACCAATGTGATTCAGCCCCTTTCTTCTGTTAATATTAGTAAAGAAGTTTTTGCTGCTTCTCTTGACGTTCTTTACCAGACACTTCCCATAATCTGCATTGGCTTGCCTAATTTTCTTTGTAACTTGACTGCAGACTAGATTATATCTACCATAGGCTCTGTAGCATATAATAATTTATATGCATCCCATGCATTTTTATTCTCTACCGCATGTCTCAACAGTTCATCTGACATCCCTTTGGGTCAAAACTTTGAACTGTATTTGTTAGTTGGTATGAAAAAACTACTAACTTCTATGATTATTTCCCTGAATGCTTCCCATTTATAAATTGTTGTTGATAACATTATTTGGTTCCATTGTACAGAATTTACAAACTGTCTGACCCCTGTAGTCTCCTTTACGAAAGTAAAAACTCTTTGCATATCCCTCAGTGGTATATACATCTTTAGTTAAATACCACATCAATGCACTGTAATATCTGCCACCCAGTAGTACTTTTACTTTCAGATTCTTAATGCAAGAAGAATCACTGCTGATAATCAGGTCAAGAGTATTGCTCTCTCTTGTCGCCTCTCCAACACTCTGCTGTAGAAAACAGTCATCCAATAAACCCACAAAAGTCTTGGCAGTGTGTGAGTGACCAAACCACCCGTTCCACTCAATATCTGGAAAGTTAAAATCCCCCATTATAAGAAATTCTGATTTAATGGCCCACTATATTTCTCTGTAGAGGTGTTCATTGTACTCATCTCAGTCATTTGGCCTATAACATTCTCCTACCCTCATTTTTGTTTTCCCAGTGTGTATGTCACTCCAAATTGACTCAACAGTGCACTGGCCACCCTTGTTAACTGGATGCACTATCTTATATTTTATGTGATTCTTAACTAAGAGCATAACCCCTCCCCACCTCCTGTCCTGTCTATCCTTTCTGTATACATTGTACTCCCCATATTCAAATTCTACATCTCTTACATCTGAGTGATACCAAGTCTTTGATATCTCTACAATATCTGTATCTGATTACTTGACCAGCACGCAATTCAAATCGATAAAATTTATCGACATTTACTATGTTCCTAGCATTGATGTACATGCAAGTATATTGAACCTGTTCTTACTCTTAGTTGCCCTAACCACGTATTTCCCACGTATTCCGCTTGATATCCCGGGTAGCTTGCTTACCAAGATGATGCATGTTCCAATAGAAGCGTTACAAGAAACATTTCTTCCTACAGCTTTTGTTAATCTAGCAGATGCCCCAAGCTAGCAGTTTATCGACCCACATAGCACTGCTTTAATAGCATCAGCATATACGCTGAAAGGACAGAATTCATGGTATACTTGGTTCCTGGGCAACGCGACGCTGTCACCCCTCTCGCTAGTGGACGATCCCACCCTTTGGCAGGTATATAGGTACACTGCATCACTGAATTCACGTAGACGGTAATTTGATGTCAGTATGGATAAACTTCGTGGGTTAACCAACCTTGGAAGAGGAATGATAGTGGGTGCCCGATGCATGGGTCACTCTATCGCGGAGGTGGCACAGAAATTGTACTACCCCGTTCGACAGTGTCAAGAGTGTATTGGTCATGCGACATTTCCGGAATAACATCTCATTGTGGACAGCGCTGTGGGCGGTGAAAGGTGATGGATGAACATGGCCGTCGACGTTTGTCTCGCATTGTTTGAGCCAACCGGAGAGAGAGACAGTGGCACAAATCACCGCCGTCTTCAACGAGGGAGGTGCCAGAAACGTCTCCACCAAGACCATCAGGCGATCATTAGCCACAATAGGTTATGGGAGCCGCCGACCCACCAGAGTCCCATTGATAACACTACGACACAGTAATCTAAGTCTCAACTGGGCGAAAGAATGTCATGTCAACAAGGAACTGTTCAGACAGGTGGACGATCAGTAATGGCCTGGGGCGTGTTCAGCTAGCACACGTTGGGACCTCTGGTACGCCTAGACTCATCGCTGAATGCTCCAGGTTACGTGTCCATCCTTTCAGATCACCTGCATCCCTTCATGGTCATCGTGCATCCACAGGGCAATGAACTCTTCCAGCAGGACAATGCACCTCCTCACAGAGCAGTGGTCACTATACAGTACGTCTATGAGAAACAGTACGTCTATGAGACAGCGAGTGGAGAGACTCTGTTAGAGATGAATCATTAATTAACCTAACTGCCCTCTTTTGAATGGAATCAAGAGCTTGAGAGAGGTTTTGGGGGCACCACCCCAGATTAGGCATCTGTGATGTGATGTGATCTGATTGTGGTGTTTAAGGCTTTGGATGGTTTAGCAAGCTCAATACTGATGGGATTCAGCGCGCAGTCTCCCGCGCCTCTAACTTACAACTACTAGAATTCGAACCATCTCTAAATTGCTTGAGCCCTACACCCAGAAACTTAATAACAGCAAATCGCATAACTAGTACTGCTTTTGGCTGACCCCTATCTACAGTGTGTTTTTTTTTTTTTTTTTTAAGGTCCTAGCCACTGAAATCTCAGGAAAAATAGGTGGCAGGACCTGCTAGAGTAAATAACTATAATACTGGTGTGCCTGGTCTACCTCCACGAGGCGGAGTGTGGACAACGTTGGATCCCATTAGCGGCCAGCGGCTAAATGACCAGAGGAACAATGGTACATGACACTACACATATACAAAATCCACAAACCTTTAAACCTCTGACATTGACAGTGTTCTGTTTCATACCTACAATGTATACTATGCTGAGATGGGGGAAACCCCTGGTGCCGTTTGACACTAAACACACTGTGCACTCTACTCAGCCCATGCATCTGTGGCTCTGTCCCTTTAATTTCATATTTCCTCGTGGATGCTTTCCTATCATCTACCCTCTTTACCTTCAACTTTTCTCCAAACTCAAACTATCATCACTGCCCTTCTCTTTCAATAAAAACCTCCAGTCTCTTTTTTTTTAATGGGGGGAAAACTCAGGCGATGCCCAGGTTCATCCTAGCCAGACACCTTTCACATCCTAGTGCATACCCACCTTCCCGTTGTGCTGGAAGTAAACTAGTGTTATACCGGCCCCTAGGCCAAGTGGCCGGAGGAATAACATAAGCCAACATTAAATGACCCAAACTACGCAACAAACACGCACTCTCTGGCCTTTACAGAGTTTGATAGCATGACTACCCTTACGATGCGAAGTTGGGGGGGGAGAACCCCGGAGTCACTTGACGAGAAACACTATATTGCAACTAATGATCAAAGTCCGAACGATAAGAAGATGCCCACACCATCTGTATTTCGAAGGAAGTAGAGTCATGGTACCTTGCTTCCTTCAAACTTCATTGTGAGCTCAATAGACAGCTGCAGATGGCGTTCCTCGGTATTCACCACACCCAAACTCGACTGCTTGACATAAAGACTAGTGCAATTCATCGATCCATAGGCTATATTTACACTGCAGTCCTTGCCTGTACACAGTGGTTGCAATTACCGTCCTCCCCACACCGGGTGGAAAAGGCCCGAGTTTGAATCCCACCAATAATACGAGGAAAATTTATGGCTTATTTTTACTCTGTGACTGAGTTAGTCGGTCTGAAGGGTGGACAGCAAGGTTTTCTCTACTCGCGTGGCACTAATATGACTTTTTTTTTTTCTTTTGTTCCATGGTCCAAGAACAATAGGCCAATCACAACTGCAAATGATGACTGGCATTCTTTAGTATATGAGGCTTGCAAGCAACAACTGTGCCACGAAACCCCATGTCACCAAGTACTTACGGACGCAGACCTGGAACTCCGGCATAACGTTTTCCAAGGACATCTTTTGTTCCCTTTCACCACTTTGTTGACGATTCCCGTTATTATTATTATTATTTATTATTATTTTTTTGTCGTTGTTTAACTGACTGTGCACGCTCACAACAACGTCCTACATTTCTATCTTGTCACTATATCGCACATAATGGCAAATTTATGATATGGCATCTAGCAATTAAACTTCTTTGAAAACCGTAAGCGTCATGCAGCTACTCATTTTGCTTGTTTGCGATCTCTCTGTATTGCCTGCGTACGTTTTAAACTTCTTTCTGTTTTTCATATATCTTATTCGCACCGTCTGAAAATTTTTGGTAGCCATTATATGAGTCAACCTATAATGGCTCTGAATTTGAACATGCTCTTTGGATGTAGGCTAAGTATCATAGTTCTGAAATAACACTGAGTTTTCGTACATTAATCTTGTTATACAGACATATCTTTGACTTTTATCTGAATTTTTATTTTAATATCACTTATTTATCTAGTTAGTTTTGTTCACCTGAGATTGTAATTTCATTAAAATATCTCTTAATTTTACATTTCACGAATGAAATAAAAGTAATTTTACTAGACATTTTATTTATTTAGTTTTAATATTTCGAATTTTGGGCTATTTTATTTATTTGGTTTGTGTATTCATTCCATGATTCATTACTCTTGTCCCACTGTTTTCCGTATATACTGCCCTCTGTAATTATTGTTGTCTTTTGCCATTTTTTAATTTGTGTTGTGGTGCGCTGGATTATTCTTAGTGTGTTTTATTATATATATTTTTTAATCTGCCATTTGTTCAAATAAGTCCTGTAACACCAGGTAAGCTGAATAAATAAATATATTTAGTATTCACGATGATAAGCTTATTTAGTTTTATTGTCAGTAATTATGTTAAATGAGAACTGACCAAAAGCTTCGTTATACGATATCATGTTGCTAACATTTTCAGGTAATGACTGCTTGGAGTGATATTTTTAGCAATTACATTAGCAATTAGCAATTACAAAAGAAAGAGCTGTAAACGTGAGCAAATCTGCATAAATCGTTACCACCAGAAATGGAAACGAGTACACCAATAAAGAAACATGATAAAAGTAAATCTAAATGTTACGTGATCGTGAAAAAAAAAAAAGTCTTTTTTCCTGCCTGCTGCGAAACCTACTACAAACTGAAATTTTCTGCTGAACCCCAATATTTTTAAATACTTGTACAAATTAAAGATATATAATAATAAGTAAAATAATAATGAGATATAAATATCAACAGTATATAAAAATAATGCGAGGAGACATGCAGGAGTGAAACTCAACTATTTATTGCCTGGATTATGAACAGAATTTATTTATCATTGTTATTTTGCTGGCGTATAGATAAATATACAGTGGGATTGAAATTCATAATAAATTTATAACGCATGAGGCAGTTCAAAATGTTGATCGAAAACACGGTGGATTCCAGGTGGAGGGGGGGAGAAGAGGAAATGCAAGCGTAGTTTGCTTGTAATATATTTTTTATTTATAGTACGCAACTGAAATGTTTATTTTAAATTGGTATAATACTTCAAACACTGAACACTGAAATTTAGTTAATATTTGTAGCATTTTTTTTTTTTTCTAAAGGTATAATTCTTATTTTATTATTTACTCCCAGCGTTTCCTAAGCTGTGGGCTGTTAATTGTATAAAGGAGAAAAGGGAAAATCTCTGGCCACCACACAGATTCCCCAGAGGCGTAGAGAATATATCAGCACCTGTCTTATACCTCTCTCTCAAAAGAGACGTATCAGAACACACGTGGCTTCAGGCATAACTAGGGTATGGCGGGTGTGGCTCCGCCACAGGCGCCGAATAAAAGTTAAGACTTAGAATAACTGAATTTATAGTTTATTTTAAAATATGATTGTTATTAAGCGAAATTTTAAGCAAAAAATTCAAAAGTACAAAATTTCATTTATTTACCATCTAAATTTATTTATTTTTTATTCTTTTTTTTTATTATTATTTTTGGGGGCCCCAAATATAATTTGCCCAGGGCCCCCAACTATCCTTAATCCGCCACTGGGTGCAGTGCACTACGGGGAATTCTTCCCCTCTCCAGCTAAAGAATGTTTCCTAAGTACCCCTCAATTCTTATATAGAACTTATGAAATTAACACAGGGAACTCTAAATTTAACTTCACTATGCGTCACAAGATTTTACGACGCCACTGCCTTAGACATTTTAGTAATGTGTAAGTCCATTGACATGTAATGACATATCAAAGCTTATTTTTCCCTTGTGCCAAACGCAAAGGAAATATAGCGTATTCAATCATTCAAATTATCACCCACAACTATTTTGTAAACCCCCGGACCGTGCAAAGGTACTTGGGGGCGTGGATGCAAAAGGAGTTAAGGGGTCTCGTTTATTTATGTTGAGATGGGAGACTGTCTCCCTCGATTAGGGGCCCAGGTGCAACGCATCCAATGTAAACCCCTTCGCATCTGGCGAGCATGCAGACCACATAAAATAGATGCTATATTGTGCACGCGCAGAACTCTTCTCTGGCATTATCCCTGTGTTTACTTGTTCATAGCATACGGGCAGCTTAAAGCTGCGTTTAGACATAGGATACTGAAGTGGATCTGCCAGTGGATCTAAAATTAAAGATCCTTCACCCACCTCTTTAATTTCATTGTTTGGTTTAGGATATTAAGCATCGGAGGATCTGCTTCAGATTACAGTTTATCAAATTTCTTTCATGGGCCAATTTTAATATTATTCATAATAATTTCATTCATATTGAGAATATTAAAATTTTCTACTTGTATACTCCGGGACGACCACGTAAGGTCAGAAGTTCACGAGATAGAGAGAATACAAGAATATTACACTGTGCTTAGTAGTTACGCGAGCTTGATCCACAGTCACTCAAAGCGCGTGCACGTTTGTATCCTGTTGCTTGACCACTCAGCTAAGGAGTGAAATACGGTTCTGGATTTGTGATATCGTACGAATCTAGTCGCTATAGAATTTTATCCAACTCGAGGATTAATTATGAATGCAATTAAATAAATGCCCGTTTTGGCAAGATTTTGTTAGGAGGTAAATTAACAAAGTTTAGAAACACTTTCGACATCATTCTGTACACTACTCCGCCAGGTGGAGTTACAAGCAAATTAAAACACTGGTGGATGTATGTACAAAACCAGTTATATACATAAGGTTATGCGAACAAAAGCAGCAATTAAAAAAAAAACTTATACATTATTTTTACATATTCATTAATTAAATAAACAGTGATGTGTACAGAGAGAGACGCTATTTTTTTGATAAGTACTGAGCATTTCATTAATCTTTTTTGTATGAGGAAGTGAATTATAGACTTATTGCGTCACTACTTTTCTTATGCCAATATTAAGGCTTATAATAATTCTAAGATTAAAGGGGGAAAAGTTATCAGGGGACATTTCTTGTCAAATTGCACCAAAGCCGCTCCTGTGCTTTTTATTCCTGTCCAACCCACTATATCTATTAGTATAGTGGGTTGGACAGGAATAAATTATAATATCTATTAGTAAGGAAATCGAACCGAATATATTCATTTAAAGTTCGAATTTTTCAAACAATTTTGGGAAACGTTCTGAAATCAAATATTACTATCCAGCAGTTCCTTTTTTTTTTTTATTATAAATCAACCGCTGCAGCTGAAACTTCAGATACTTTCTCAATATAATATACTTCGAAATTTTTTGGAAATTGCATGTAAACAAATCTCTCATTAAAACAAATTTGTTCCATTTAAGTTCCTTAAATTCTGGAGGGTGGGGGGGAATATGTCATCACAAGGGGCATCGTTCCTTAATTCAGAATTATGAACATTGTGCATTATGAAATGCGATTGTGTACAACGACTAATATTGTCGTTACTGTTGAGAACTAATAAACCAAATTGTCTCTCAGTTATTTGCAATATCAATTTTATTTTCATAAAAGGCGAGGGACGATCTTGTTACATCAAAAAAATAATAATAAAAAAACAAATAAATAAAAAAATATATATGTATATTTATTAATATAGGGGAATACTTAACATTAATTAATATAGGTTAATTATTGATAATTAATACATATTAATCGTTAGTTAATTAATATAGATTTAATGTAATGTAGTTTATGCAAGCCTTGCATTGCAAAAGGTATTCAAAAGTTAAACTAATAGCAGGGAGGGTTTTCCTGAAGATGGTTCTTATTCGAGATGCTTTTTGGCCTAGGACAGAGGTTCCCAAACTTTTTTACATTAGTCCTCAAACTTTTTCATAAATTTCACGCCCTCCCCCCAAGTTCCAGAACGAGAGAGTGCAAATAAACAGATTTGACATAAGATTTAGCTGTGAATATACATACTTTTATAAATTAATATATACTTCAATACATTTAATCTCAAAGAAATAAAATATAAATAATGAAATAAATAAAGGTGCTTCGTACTTGGATTAGTGGGATGGTTTGCCCATATTTATTTGTTTTGGTTTGTCCATTAAAGTGCTTTATGAAAACAAGCATCCCTAAAGAAATCAAGGGTTCCCCCGAGAAACTTTGGAAACTGCTGGTTTAGGAGGACCGTTATTGGACAATATGTCGAGAATTGAGCTGTTTGAATTTTTTGTGTGTAATAAATCATAGTATTATTCCTGTGAATTGAAAAATGCATTAGAAAAATTTTAAAAAATGATTTTTTTGTTTAAAAGAAAAGCATTTTTATTTCCAACACATGGAATTTTTTTTTTTTTGTCCAAATATTCCAAAATCTGGGGAAGGGGAGGTAGAATCCGTCTCTTCATTCACGTACTTCTAGGTTTACTTGTAAAAGTAAACGGGTTTATAAATAATAGAGTACTGTACTGTATTGTACGTACTTGTTGATCATAATTAAAAACAATTTCCTTGAAAATACGTGGATCGTTGGCGCCATCTCGTAATGAAAACCTGAACTAGTCAAAAGAAATATGAAACATTTAAAAATATATAAATGTCTTTTATCACGTACCGGTACCACAATCATGAGCGCTGCGCCTTCGGCGAATAACCGACTAAACGGCACAATTAGCGAGCCTGGTCTAATCCAAACAACTTTCCGTAACAAAATCACATTTATTAGAATCTTAGCTATCGACGTTACACGCAGGAAATTAAGAGTCCCGTAGTTAATGCACGGTAATTTAAAATTCATGATAAAAAAAATAGCTTTCATACCCTAAGAGAACTATATTCTTTCAGCAAAAGTAGTAACAAATTTCTCGAAGATAAACGCGTGCACATGAAACTTACTCAGCGTTTCTTAGCGAGTAAATTACAGCCCGAGTATGGGTTGTGAACAGGTTGGTGAGCCTGCCTTGAATACTAGTACGATATGAACTACTAAAATAGGTAGGTATGCCAAGAGACTTGTTTCTAACTGACACACTTCCCTACCTGAAAGCAGACGGGGTTGTCCACTAATACCGGGTCATTTCACGGTACCGCATAAGATCAGCATATATATCTCACAGGCACAGACCACGCAGGAACGGCGGTCTTTTATAAAGGTTTGGCCACTTTCATGCACGTTTTTCATGGTTCGTTGAAAGCGTCGGGCTTAAAGCCTAAGGTGAGGGGGGTTCACTCAGCTGCAAAGACGTCATCACGTGATACCATAGCTGATCTATTCACCTTCCGCCTTTTCTTTAACACTCTGCTGATAATGTGACATTTGTCACATTTAATGTGTTCTCAGACACCCGGTTACTCATACGTATGGTGAATGGTAGCATCAGTAACATAAATTTTTCTGTCACACAAGGAATGGTGTGGCAGAAACAAGTCTCTTTCCTCTTACATAAATTTCTCATACATTGTTACGACTGATGTCATTTTTTGCAAGCTGATTCATATCTCTAAGATCCATCTTTCGTTTCGGTTTCTGCTGTTGTTCTGTACTTCATGGTAACTGGAGAGAATTGTGCGAAACACTTTCGAAGAAATTTTTTATTTCTAATTTGGCGATTAGTTTCATATCCATGGAAGGGAATCTGGAGAACAGAGGGCAGAGCTGGTTTTGGCTCCTCCTCCCTTCCTTTTGTTTCAAAAATACGTACATAAATCATTGATATCCTTGTAGTGCAAAGGCATTTTATAACTTAGCTGAAGAATCTAAATTTGCTTCAAATTTATCCATGTCATGTGGTAAAGGAATTTCGTGGACACTCGAAACTTTCTGTAGTCAGAGATGATTGCAGAAAGTGTTGTGTGTCCACGAAATATGCATATATTTTGATCTATAAAAGTCATTAACGGTCTTGAATTAATTTCAAATGTGTCTGCTGAACGGCGAGCACGCTGACAGTTTTAGAGGGGAATGATACTTAGCTGTCGTATTGAGAAAAATGTCTGTGCGTGTTTATTGCTCAGGAACTAAGCATTCCTAAATCGACAATGGGCCACATGCTGGAAAAGTGGAAGTACAGAGCCCAATAAACGACAAGTTTGGAGTTAATACTGACTGATGGGAGCCGAAGCGCTTTGAGACTGCTGATTATCTTCGTCCGTCGTCGAACCCTTAGAGAATCTGAGGAGCTGAGAACGTCCACAGCTAAACTTCTGAGCATTTCTCCGACAAGAGAGTTGCTTGCAGCCATGACTTTTCACCGAAAATTTGCAGCCCATAAGGCCCAACTGAATCTGGACTGTGAATCAATAGAAATCAGTCCTGTGGAGCGACAGAAGACATGTTTGTGTATGGAAGGAGCCTGCAGAATGCTTACTACCTGAATGTGTTTTCCAATGTATGAAATTAGGGGTTGTGATTACCTGGGAGGAGAGAGATCAATGGTCGCACTGCATGGACCCAAGAATCCTGGGTCCCACATTGATTCTTAACGATTATATGCTCTACGTTGTGGCAGTTTTATGGAGAAGTGGCCTTACGCTTTTGAACACTGAAACTCCATGTCCCAAAGCAAGGATAGTGAGCGCATGGGTTGAATAAAATAAGTCGACCCTGTGCAGTGAACTACACATAGTCGACTTCAACCAAACTGAGCATCTTTGGGATGAAGTTTCAGAGGGATGAATTAAAAACCAAAATTGCGACAATGCCAATGCGCCCTCTTCGTTAATGGAATTCATGAATGCTTTAAAGGAGTGGAACACAGTACCACCAGAAATTGGTAGAAAGCCTTGTACGACAATTTCAAAGCAGGCCATTATAGCCGATGCGCTATTCATTTCTTCGAATAAATGCATTCTTTGCCCATAACTACAAATTTTCTATGACTTTTGGTAGAATAATGTAAATAGCAGTATACTTTTCGGGTATTAATACATAGCAACCCTTTATTTAAAAGTAACTCAACCTCTAGGACTGCTTGGTTATGTTTTCATAGGAGAAAGGATTGAAATAAGGAAGACAAATAAAAAATACCGAGAAGATATTTTAAAAACGCAGAAAGAAATGTTTGTGTCAGAATAAAATCAAAAGAAGACGGGCACATAGTTATATTCTGCATTGTTATAACTGAACTAACTGCTTTGTTTCAGATTTTGGCGAATAAATGGATTTTGATTTATTTAAAGTTATGTAATGATTAACATTTTGTTGTTGTTTTTTCTGGGATGTCCTGTGGGGTTCGCAGTGAACCAGGAGGAGACTGCATCAAACTGCTGTCTCCCTGCTGTTTATTTTATTTTTGTATATTAGTTATTTTAATTTAGTCTTGTTTTTTTTTTTTGTATTTATTTATTTTATTTAATCTTGAAAATTTTGTAAATTCATATCGGATCTATTTTATTATTGCATTACTCTATTTATCTTCTGAGTTTATAACTCTTAAACCTGTAACTGATGTAAACCCCACGAGCACCTTGCTGTTCAGAGGTAAGACGACGGTCTCAAAAATTGATTAAATAAACAAATAAACGATTATATTCCGGCCGGCCTTTTTGATTTTATTTTCATGTGTGTTTCAGAATATGTATGTCTTTTTGGTAAAGTTTTTTTTTTTTTTTTTGTCTCTTTATTTTAAATCTTTCTCATATGAAAACATAATCAAACAGTTTTAGAGGTGAGCTACTTTTAGTACTCCAGTCATACATAGGGAGCTGCATGGTCTTGGGTTCAGTGGTGGGGCATAGGGCAAAAGCTGCGCCTAAGCTCAATATCACTAATCACCAACCTCTCGTTTAGAGCGATGTTCTTTGACGTACATGTTCTCGTGGCAGAAGGTGTTGTGGAGTAATCAATCTGTAGAAAGACTCTTCACCCCACAGCACCTTCTGCCACTGTTCTGGAGAATATTATTGCAAGCGTATTTGGGTGTGAATATTGCTCGGAGAGCGCTTCCTGATGAAGTATCTTCACCATGAAGTTTGGTGGAAGTCGTCTGATGGACTCTTTTAGGAGGTTTGGAATTGGTCTCCTTGATTGCAGCGCCTTAAAACATAACCTTCTTGAACGTTTCGGACAGGTATGAGCTACCCACATTGTGGCAATGCTCCAAGTCATTCAAGACTAGTTTGTGAACGCTGACATCGAAAAGTTGGACTAGCGGGGTCTAAGTCTGGACCTCAGTCCCATTAAACGCTTGTGGTATGAATTGGATCTCTGCATTTGGTTGCAGCTAAAACGGCCTTCCTCCAGACCGACTCTGGCAGGTTATTTGCAGGAAACATGGAGACGAATTCTAGTAGGTGTCGACCACAAGTTGACCGCAAGACCTCATATAGATCAGAAGTGTCTCTAGTATGTATCAGCATTTCGAATTAAAAGTTGCTTGAAACCACCTGTCTGTGACTGAATGTTGTTGGTGTCTAGTTTAAACGCCCTAAAATAATAATCGAAGCGAACCGAATAAAAATAAAATACAAAAGTAACAGGGGTTCACTTATCAAGTGGCTTTAGCACTGACCATTCTAAGTGAGATAGTAGTAGTGGCATGTGATGCAAGAAAGCAAGTGTATGAGCTTATGCAGCATCACAAAAAAAAAAAAAAATTTACAAAACAATTCCCTCTATTTGAAAAATTTCCTCAATTTGAATTTATGTTCCCTTAGGTTCGTAATCTGAACAAGTGGAAGGATCCCATCAGAATTCAGCGTGCTCAACCCATTCAAGGCCTTATACACCTCAATCAGAACACCGCGCAGGTGCCTAGTCTCCAGCCAATGCAATTTGCAGAACTTAAGCCTCTCTTGGTAAGAGGATCCCTTCATTCCCCTAACCAATCTTGTTGCCCTTCTTTGTACACGCTCAAGTAAATCTACATCCTTCCTAAAATGAGGCCTCCAGACCTGTACGCAGTACTCAAGGCGTGGCCTGACCATTGCCTTATACAGAGGGACAATCACCTCCTTCTCCCTGCTAGCAAAATTCATATATATCATTGACAAAACCCCATGACCTGCCCTGGCTGCCTGTCTGCATTGCTCAGAAAACTTCATATGTGACTACACAATTACTCCTAGGTCTTTTTCATTTTCTACCACCTTAAGTGTAGTACCACACAGTTGGTACGTTTCTCTGGGGTTACTTCTACCCATATGCAATGTTCAACTTCAGTTGCCACTCCTCAGCCCATCTGCCCAAATTTTCTAGATCCTGTTGCAGTAGCCCACTGCCAACCTTTGTATCATTTTCAAACTTCGACATTAAGCCTGATATACCTTCATCAATATCATTGATAAATATACAAAACAACAGTGGACCTAACACCGAATCCTGTGGGACTCCACTAATAACATTAGTCCACGAACAGCAGCACCCATTGATTACCACCCTCTGTCTTCTCCCACTCAACCATCCCTTTATCCATTGTAGCAACTTGCCCTTAATACCGTTCTGCTCCAATTTGTACAGTAGTCTTCCATGCACAACAGTGTCAAAAGCTTTCCTGAAATCCAAGTATATGATATCAAAATTATTTTTTGCATCAAGTTCCTTTGTAACCACATCATAATATCCTATCAAATTTGTCAGACAAGACTTTCCCTTAACAAACCCATGCTGTGTCTCAATTATTGCTGCAGTCTTGTCTAGATGATCCTGCAATGCATCTTTAACCAGTGACTCCATTATTTTACACGGAACAGAAGTTAAACTAACTGGTCTGTAATTACCCGTGTCACCCTTCGTTTCCCCTTTGTGAATTAGGGATACATTTGCACATCTCCCTTGAGTCCAAGGATGCTCTCATAATTATGGCTAACGATTTGCTTTCTTCCTTTGCCGCCTCCTTTAATATAGCCGGATAGATCCCATCCACCCCAGGTGCCTTTCTTATGTTTCTCCTCCACTTTCTTCTCAGTTATTTCAAAATCATTAAGCACCCTGCTACAATTTGATAACCTTCTGCCATTTTCAAACCTTAATAACTCCTCATGTGTGAATGTAGATGCAAAATACTCATTCAGTTTGTTTGCTATCTGAGCAGAATCGTTAACAGTCGAACCATCGCTATCAAGTGGACCAATCAGATTCATACCCTTCCTTTTAGAGTTTATATAAATAAAGAAATCCTTGCTGTTTTTCTTAGCATCCTTTGCCAAAGATTTCTCATAATCTGCCTTCGCTTGCCTAATTTCCTTTGTGACTTGATTACAGACTAGCTTATATCTGCCATAGGCTTCTGTGTCGCCTGATAATTTATATGCATCCCAAGCATTTTTCTTCTCTGCCACGAGTCTCATTAGTTTATTTGACTTGACAACTATTTAGTCCTAAACCTTGAACAATATTTCTTAATAAGTATGAAACTTTTAGTAGCTTCCACGATTAATTCCTTGAATGCTTCCCACTTAGAATTTGCTGTTGGTAACATCATCAGTTGATCCCACTGTACAGAATTTAAAAACTGTCTGAGACCACTGTAGTCATCTTTACGGATAATAATTGATGGTAATTATATGGAGCTCATTATCACCCCACTGGTACTGTACATGGTCATATTCTCTATTCAAAAAAATTTCAGCTGATACCCACTTATATATAGTTTTACCAACTATATTTAGTTATATAATTGTACAGTTGTATATTCCAAATCTAACTGAAGTTTTTTTTTTTTTTTTTTTTTTAAGTAGGTTGATTAAAACATTTTGCAGAAATTTCAGTGTAAAAAATGTTACCTCTGTTTGGTAAAATACAATTAGAATTTTTTAATTATAAACACAAAACAAACAATTTCATTTTTACATGTAGCAAAAGCACTTACATACGAAGGTTTTTTTTTGTTTTGTTTTTTTTGCAATTTTGATTTACCATAATACTTTAGAAGTTTACAGCACAGTTCCCCGTTGCAGTTGTTCTGAAACTATGGCCGGCGGTCTTCCCTCTCCGGAGTGACCCAGAGTGAATCAACACCACCTTTTCCTGGGGACTCATAAATAAAATCACGCTACAATTTCTTGACCTTGTTAGAAGAAGCGCTAGATCAGAAAGGGCATCTAGGGAGGGGAAGTCGTGTGACAAAAAATGTTCAGAACGACTTCGCTACTGGGAGCTAAGCTAGCTTAAATGATCTTGGGATATTTTATTGGGACAATAAAATGTCTGTATTCTGAGAGGGTTGATGTATATTATTATTTTTTTGTATTATTATTTAGGCATAGTTGTCCAAGCCTGGACAACTCTGGTTCTAGGTAGGGGCTACAGCGACGCCTATAGGCGTCGGCTGAAGTTGCTATAGCCTCCGCCCTCCTCCATAATCAAAACAATATGGCTTTTTTACTGCTACGGGTTGAATAAAGCTAATTATTCCTCGGTACACTGTTTCAGTTTCCTTTCCCCTCCAGAAAATTCTGAACGTAACTATAATAACACTTGGTTAGTTTGATTTCTTTTCAGAAAACCAGAATATCCAAAAATAGAAATTTCTCGAGGTTACCGATTCTGGATTTTGCAGTCTATATATTAATTTAATAATTTTAAATTACATTATGCGGTAGGATAATGTTATTATCTATAAACATGTTAAGGATAATTATTAAATAGTACAAAAGATTAAACTGATTATTGATAAAGAACTACGAACACTTAATTATTGGTCAATTAAAAGTGTTCGATGTTATTTGCAAAAAAAAAAAAAGCCTGGTTATCAGGATCAGGGATACAGCCTGCTTTATCATATTAATTCAAGTACACCTTTCTAATTATTATTTTCCTCAAAGCCAACGTGAATACCAAGGTAACGTCGGAGGAAATAGAATTTCCAGTAGAATTTGTATTTAATGGAATCTTAGAGGTTTTGAAAAGCTAATCTCCGGCTAAGATATATGTGTATGGAAACATTCCGGTATACCTATTAGTTGTATCTATATTATGGTCTTTTGGGATGGTGGCAGCTTATAATAGCTAAGAACATTTAATAATAAATAAAAACTGAGGTCGTGACGAAGCACAGGAACTCATGAAAACCAGAAAGAAATTAGGGTGAAAATTACTTGGATCACAACATTGCTCATCGCTATAAGGTTATGACCACTGAACAAAAGAATGGTGTTTTATTCCAGGAGCAATAAATTTCCCAGCATCTCTTGTTTCCAGAAAAAAGGAAACTTCGTCGATCAGTACCCTCATAGAGCCAAAATCTTGTTTAGCATATTCACGCTTGTAATGATATTCATAGTGGTTTGACAACGCTGTTTATATGACCAGCTGACAATGAAAGCGAGATTAAGCTGAGGTGGAAGCAAAGCTATGATGAAGGTCATAAATAAAGCAGTACGCTTAATTAGCTTGCCTGGATGCATCGTAGCTTGGTTCATTACCTTTCTGAGTTACCTCCACGGGGAACAAACATATTAATTATGTGCTAAAATCATGAGAACTAATTACTAGAAGGGCAACTGAGGGTCTATACAAGCAGTTACAAGAGACTGTAGGTTCGCAAACCAGTTCTTTCTTTTGGAATGATGCTTGCCAAGTGTTTTGTGAATGTACACATCGAATTGTAAGAACGAGACATTGCAAACGATGCGGTTCACATATGTGAATACTTTATATTTAAAAGGATTAATCCTTTTAAATGCAAGGTACTTGAAAAGTTTAAATATTTAAATGTAATCCTACATACACATAGTCAACAGGAAAAACTATCATAATTGTAAGATGTGGAAATTATAACGTTTCTTAGAAACGACCGATTAATTTTACCTTTAGGCAAGTTGCACATCAGAGAGTGGAATATATGTGAGAAGTAAGAAGCATGACATTTGGAAAACCCAAATAACCTATCAGGAAATTGTCTTTGTGAGGGGAGAGAATGATGAATCACTACAACTTATTTAAATGCAAAAAAAAGTCGCGGTTCATGCAGTTAGCAAAGCTAATAAATCTCAAGTGTTGACCCATGAAGTATATTCAAAGGCGGCATGTATTGTTATTTATACTCAGATTAATTTAATTGCAGGACATATAAGTTAGTGCAAATGCATAATGTTTATACGCAGTTAAATTAACCAACGTTATTATAGTGGCATCGTTTCATTACATCTCGTATTGTGAATGCCTTTGCAACTTGTTGCATATTGGTTGGCGGTATCTCAGGATATATATGTAGGGGTGTAATGCTCTTTAACCTACAGGCTCCTAAAAGTTGGAGAAAAGCTTTGGAGTTAGCAGAAAGGAAGAGGATAGTCTCCTGCTATCCCGAGTTTCCCCGCAAAGAAAGAAAAGGAGTTGCATCCATTTTACTCACGCTCGCTCATTTATACCCGGGATAAATAACGCGTCCCCAATAGAGAAGACTATTGTTACTTATTCTCAATCTCAGTGGGTACTACCAAAACTGCTATTTCAGAGATGTATTTGGCCCTTCATCGGTGGGTGGGTAGATATAACAGCTGACAACCCAGTTGTGAAATTAAGTCCACAATTTGAGAGATGTCAGATGGTGTTTTAGTAGTTTAATACTTAATAAAAATTATATAAGTTAGTGCAAATGCATCATTAAACTCGTTGTGAGAACGCGTTTTTAATTTAATGCATCATTGCCGACCGGGCTAGCCGGGTGGGTTAAGTGCCTGCCTGGCAACCCAAAGGTCGCGGGTTCGAATCCCGCCTCGGGCTTGGATCAAAGTACTGCAAAAACCTTGGGAGGTGCATTATGGCAACAGAAGCCGATGCGCCAACAACTACCAAAAAAAAAAAAAAAAAAATAAATAAATAAATAATAATGCATCATTAAACTCGTTGTGAAAGCATTAACAATTATGAGATGTAATGACACGATGCACTGTATTGCTATTCATTTATATATTCAAATAAGTAGCAGTATACTTTCCCAGGGAGCAGTGCTATTTTGTTTGAAGTGCGAGTTCGAGGAAGCTCATGGTGATTTGTCTTCATAATATGAGATCAGTGCATTTCGTAGCGAACTCAGTTCGCTCCTAGTTAACTACAAAAGTGAGCGGATTGATTACCTTACCTTTACAATTACGAATGTGCTTGAAATTGAAATCAGCAATGACCATCTTAAAACTTTTGTTTTGGAAATTTAACAACGAAACGATTTGAGCTGAATTTTAAAAAGCAAACTAATCAAACGGAAGGGCATTTTGGCCCAATTTCGGTACTGCTCGTGTCTAATGTTCACTCTTTTGCAGATGAGGACTTCATCTCAGTATGTAACGGTGGCAGCATATTGTTAGATACTGAGATGTGCTGCACATTGTTAGATACTGAGATGTTACAAAGGCTTATTTGTTGAGCCCAGTATTCCGATTTCAGTACATCACTTGGGAGTAGGTAATCAGCAGGTCACTTCTCACCTGTTTGGAAATACCTGCGTTCCAGTTCTGCTGATAAAAGAACTTATTGAGATTTTTTCAAGCTGGACAGAATTGGTGGTTAACTTTTAATTTAAAAAACATGAGGTTTTTGAATAAACGCCACCAGAAAACCTTTTTTAAAAGCCATCTTATCCATAGAGTCATCTTTGGCCCATATGTTAGCCTCAATCCTTCTGGACATACTTTCCACCAACTTCCGGTAAATGTCAGTCAGAATTCTCTGTCATTCCTACTATAAAGCAGAGTTGGTTTGGAAGAAAGCCGTTTTGTTTCCGAATCCACGTTTTATTTACAGTAAGGGTGTAGCAACTGATGTATCGGCTCGGCCCCAAGGATGGAAGGGGCGCAAGAGTTAAAAAGGATTTAATGGTGTAAATTTTTGTTATAATTACTTTGGATGGAAGGGAATACACATGCGAAGACCTTCCGGCACTGAATACTCTGCCCATATCTGACAATTATTATTGTTCACACTGCCATACTTGATTTCATGAGAGCGCTGAAATACTCAGTCCCTGCTCTGCCCACGTTTGACAATTACTTTATTAGTGTTCCCACTGCCATAACTGTGACTCGATATTGCCGTCTCTGGATATACAGTGGCGGACAAAAAAACTGCATCACCTTAAAAAAAGTAACACTTGTAGTGAAACTTATAAGATATTGTTTGATTACAGTCATTTTGTTTGTCGCAAAGCAAAGGTATTGCGTCGGATAACGCTTCTATTCCATCAGCCGTTTCCATAAATACAGCGTTGGAAGGGTATACACGCTCATTAGTATCCTGTTTTGCGGAGGTGTAAGCATAGCTCCATATGTTCAGTTGACACTAAGAAAAAAAAAAGTGTAGCTGTTGCTCTGTCCCAGGAAGGGCTTTCTACGCGTGCTATCGCTGATAAAATAGTCTGCCACCAGTCAACGGTATCCCGGGTGCTGAAATTAAAGCGTGAAACCGGTGATGTGAAGAGAAGACCTGGATTAGGCCGTAAGAAAGTGACTACGCTTTCCTCAGATCGATATTTGAAATGGCTATGCCTTCGTAATCGCCATGCTAGGGCTCCTGATCTAAAACTGGACTTCGAGATGCCCTCTGGTATTGAAACAAGTGCACGAACTATCCAAAGACAGCTTTCGGACTGTGTGTCTGCATGCATATCGGCCCAAGAAGAAGCCTTTGTTGACCCAACAAATGAGGAAGAAGCGACTTACTTGGGCTAAAACGCATCTTTCATGGACAAAAGAGCAGTGGGACACCATCTTTTCTGACGAATCGAAATTCAACCTGTATGGCTCGGATGGGAAACGAAAATCGGTGGCATACCATTGTGACTCCATAACACCGACTGTAAAGCTCTCCGCCGGTCAGATGCTCTGGGGATGCATAACAAGCAAAGGGGTGGGGCGAATTAAGTTTATTAATGGAACGGTGAATGCAGAAACCTACACTGCTATCTTGGAGGAGTGCTTGAAACCCGTTATTAGGGTTCACCACACAGACGTACAAAACTGCATTTTTCAACGCCACTCAGCACCTTGCCACACAACAAAATTGGTTAAGTTTTATGCTATTTAGATTTAATGATGGGTTTGTCTTCTTGTCTCACAAGGCTTAAAACATACTTACAGCAATGTTTTTCCTCGTTTTTGTCCCTTAAGGTGCAGTCACACCTCAGAAATGCTGACATTGCAGTGTTGGACTGGTCCGCATTTGAACAGTCCACATTTAAACCCTATTGAAAATTGCTGGTACATAATATCGTCTAAAATTGCTCAGAAGAAGACAAGTAAGATTCAGCTGCAGGAGAGCATTGTAAGGGTGTGGTACCACGAAATTGGGCAACCATATATCTAGAAGTTGATTAACTCTATGCCATATCGTTGCAAGGCTGTAATTGCAGCTCGAGGAGGAACAACAAAATATTAAGGACTTATTTTGCCGGTTTACAGCACATAATAGTATTACGATAATTTGCTATTTCACTGAACAGCAGTGGAGGCAGTAACTAAGATAAGTTAAAATGAATACAAGAAGCTTTCAGTGTAACGAAACCCCCTTCCTCAGCAAGTAAAAGTACATACATACAGAAATGCAAACATAATATAAACGTTAGAAATAGAATAAATACTAAATAGGCTGTGCGTGCTCAGATGACTTGGAGAGCAAGCACATGAACGCATGATTGTACAGACATTCATTCATTCACTAGCTCGGGCGCTTATTGTTGGTGCACGGGGCGTATATAGGATTGCTGCCAGCGTTTGTCGTGTAGCCTTGTACCTCTGCAGCGATTTAAGACTTGGACAGCTGGATATATTTAACGCTTCTAACCAAAGGCGGTCGTGATCGGTCGATCACCTCACAATCGCGTCTGAGGTTCAGGTCATGATGAGTTGACCAAAAAATGCACCGCGATTGAGAAGTGCTCAGTGTCGCCCATGCGGATCGACCTATCGTTTTCCGCGAGACGGTCCCGAAGACGTCTGGAGCTCTCTCCTATATAGTAACTGCAGCAATCGTGGCAAGTTACGTGGTATACAATTCCGCTGCGTAAGAGACGGGCGATGGGTGTTTTTACGGTGGAGACCAGAGATCGTAATCTCCTATCAGGGAGTTATACGCATTTCATGCGGTACTCGTGCAGGATCTTAGAAATCTGGTCTAAGATGCCCGGATAATAAGAATATAGGTAGTAGGTACACTGTCGCAGGCGGAAACGTGGGCCTCGGGTGAGTTACACGCTCTTGTGCTTGTAGCTGGCACCTGTCTAACACACGGACTGGGTATTCACAATTGGTCAGGTCAGCTTTTACTCTGGAAACCTCGGTGCGCCTGGCTTCCTCTGAGCTGGAATGGCTCCAAGCTCGAGAGAGTAGAGCTGTTTAGATGACAAGGGGCATGGACCGACCTGTAGTTATTGAATTGCCTGCACCACATTGGCTTTCGGTATACTGAGGTTTCCAGGTGTGGGCCCACTCGTTTCACCAAAACAGCCATGAAAGGAAGGAACCCGTTTGCTTCCAACTGTAAAATGAACTGATTGATAGCCGTACCTTGTATCTGTTTGTACAGAGAATCACCAAATGTGATGACACTCCCCAACAAACACAAGTTAAGGGCGGCACAGATATCTTCTGTAGATGATATTCTATCTGATAGGCGGCTGGAATCATTCTCTAGAAGCCGTCTGGTTCAAACTATGGCCTGTTGGAATGGAGGTAAATATAGAGACAACATCGAAGGACACCATGATCTCCTCAGGAGCTGTTTAATGAGACGAAGGAACTCCTCGCTGTTGGAGACTGTATGTGTGGTATTTCCCACCAGGGGTGTTAGGAGACGGGTGACGTGTTTTGACAGATCGTATGTTGGCGAATTGCAACAGGACATAATGGGCCCGAGAGGAGCGCCAGGCTTATGAACTTTTGGTAGGCCATAAAATTGCGGGAGCTGGCATCCTGTAGCATGCAACTGCCATCTTATCGACATTGAGGTCTTCTCAGATTTGAATCACTCATAGACCATCTTGTTAACGTTTGATTCTAGTTGCCCTAAGACTGATGGGCGGGCCACTTAGAGGTTCGTGAACATTGGGATCTTGTAGAAGGGCGAGGCCTTGTTCGAATACTCCGAACAATCCAGTATAACTGTGCAACGTCCCTTGTCGACGGGAAGATGTCGATGATGGAGTTAAGAGCAGCATGTTGCCGACAGTTGAGGTTGGAGTTTGCAGGCCATGTGCGCTGAAGAACAAAGGCCATTCTGAGATGGATGTCATTAGCAGTCTCTTCAGGAAGGTTAGCTAAGGATGCCTCTACTCCCATGGCAATTTGCGTGATTGGCGGTCTCGATGATAGAACGGCAAACTTCATACTGGAAGCAAGGACACTGGTCTGTTCAGAAGTTAATGGCTTGCTAAGATTCAGAACAAAATTAGCGTTTTTACTATGATCTGTATGTCCTCTTGAAGGTGAGCTTCTCTGATTAGGTTAAGGAACTTTCGTTGCTGCCGAGAACGGTAAGTGCTGAACTCACCGTTGGCCATTTAGCAGAGTGTGAATTAAGTTAGAGGATGCTGATGGGGAGATCAATCCTCTTAGTTCCTGCATAAGTCTGGATTTGTTGAAGCCAGATCTCTGAAGTTCGAGGTGGATATGACCAGTCGACACTTTCAAGGTTTGGAGGCTGAAGTTGAAGCAGGTGCGTTCCATACGAACGTGGTTGAAGGGAGCTTCAATAGTTTTGAAGGAAAGAGTGCTTCTTTGTGCTTCCCGCCGACAAAGGACTTCACATAGTTATACTGGATCATTCGCAGTATTTGAACAAGGCCCTTGCCCACCTACAAGATCCCAATGTTTACGAGCCTGTAAGTGACCCACCCTATAAAGTCTTAGGATGACTAGAATCAAACATTAACAAGTTGATCTATGAGTGGTTCAAATCTGGGACGATCTCAATGTCGACAAGATGCCAGTTGCGTGTCCGGCTGCCAGCTCCTGCAATTTTATGGCCTGCCAATTGTTCATAAACCCGGCGTTCCTCTCAGGCTCATTGTGTCCTGTTGCAATTTGCTGACAAACGAACAGTCAAAACATGTTGCCTAATGCAGCAAATACTGCCCATACAGTCTCCAACAGCAAGGAGTTTCTTCAACTCATCAAACATCATCAAACACTTACAGTTCCTGACAATGAGATGATGGCGTCTTTTGATGTTGTCTCTCTATTTACCTCCATTCCAGTCCAACAGGGCGTAGTTTGTACCAGATGGCTTCTAGAGAATGATCCCAGCCTATCGGATAAAACATCACTGTCCACAGAAGACATCTGTGCCGCCCTTAATCTGTGTTTGTCAGGCGGTGTCATCGCATTTAGCAATTCTCTGTACAAACAGATACACGGGACGGCTATGGAATCCCTTGCCAGCTCTGTCGTCGCTAACATCGCAATGGAGGAGTTAGAGGAACACATATTCCTGAACCTGCCGCTACCAATTACTATGTGGTGCAGATATGTTGATGATATTTTCACCATCACCCCCTTAGTTCAGATGCAGCACTGTTGGAGTACCTCAACTCCTTATCCCCCTTCATTCAGTTCACTTTAGAGTCGGAAGCGAACGGGTTCCTTCCTTTCCTGGATGTTTTGGTGAAACCGGGAAACCTCAGTGTATTGAAAGCCAATGTGGTGCAGGCAATTCAGTAACTACAGGTCAGCTCATGCCCCTTGTCATCAAAACAGCTGTACTCTCTAGAGCTTGGAGCTATTCCAGCTCAGAGGGAGCCAGGTGCACTGAGGTTTTCAGAGTAAAAGCTGACCTAACCAATTGTGGATACCCAAGCCCGTGTGTTAGACATTTGCCTGCTACAAGCACAAGAGCTTGCAACTCACCCGAGGCCTTCGTACCCCCGCGACAGTGTACCTGAACTTTTGGTACCCGAACTAACCTTATTATCCTAGCACCTCAGACCAGATTTATAAGATCCTGCGTGAGTACCGCATGAAATGCTCACAACTGCTTGGTAGGAGCTTACGATCTCAGTCAAAAGAGAGGGGTGATGGGCGTCAAAACACCCATCACCCCTCTCTTACGCAGCGGAATTGTATACCGCGTAACTTGCCACGATTGCAGCAGTTGCTATATAGGGGAGATCTCCAGAAGTCTTTAGGATCGCCTCGCGGAACACGATAGGTCGATCCGCCTGGGTGACACTGGGCACTCAGTAATCGCGGAGCATTTTTTGGTGAACTCATGACCTCAACTCGGACACGATTGTGAAGTGATTGACTAATCTCGATACTACCGTCACCGCCAATATGGTTAGAATAATTAAATATATACGGGTGTCCAAAAATCTGAAATCGCTGCAGAGGTACAAGGCTACACCCTATTATAGAGTCAATAGTTTTGAAGCACGACAAACGCTGGCAGCAATCCCATATACGCTTTGTGCACCAACAATAAGCGCCCGAACTAGTGAATGAATGTCTTTTCAATCTCGCGTTCATGTGCGCGCTCTCCAAGTCATCTGAGCACGACTTTTTAGTATTTATTCTATTTCTAACGTTTATATTATGTTTGCATTTCTGTATGTATGTACTTTTACTTGCTGAGGATGTGGTTCGTCACCCTGAAAGCTTGTATTAATCTTAATTTATTAAATTTATCTTAGTTACTGCCTCCACTTGCCCTCTGTATTATTTATTATTCACTTAAACTATGGAAACCAGTGCCACAGACTCATTCTCCTACATTGCCATTTCAATTTGTACACGTAAATGCAATAAATCGTATGTTTGGGCGTCATGAATTTCTCATATTTTCATTAATAATTATTATGCATTTTACCCTTTGGGAAGATATTTATGGCAATTAGGTATATCAGGTGGAGTCTTTTTATTGGACCTTAATCACAGAGATATATATTCCATCTAACAAATGCATTTCAAATATTTCTGTAACCCACAATGCAGTGTAAAACACATTTGGAAAATTCACAAGTGATGCAGTTTATTTGTCCGCCACTATAATGTTTCGTTGCTTTGATTCAATTCAGTAAGGAATGTTGGGTTTGTGCGAAACCGCACTGTTACTATCTGATATATGCGGATCGGATCGTTTAGTACACCATCGAGCACAGTGCCACTATTATCAACACTCTCTTCGATGGGAAAAACGCCTGTCGCCTGAAACTATTTCAGGATTTTCAGCAACTCATTTTATGAGAGGCCCCTCATAATTTCAGAGTGCGACATTTTTGAAGCGTAGCCAAGAAATTGCTATTATTATTATTAGTAGTATAGTAGTAATACTGGAAATGGTGCAAAAATGCAATCTTATACAGTATCAGCAAAAAATAAATAAATAACCCACCCCAGCTCATCTGTCTATCCACTTTAATAATATTCCAATTCTTCCTTAAATTTGTTCTAACTACCCGCTTCCACAACAGTAGATGATAGATTGTTCCAGCAGTTGGCTGAAAGCAAATTTTCTCACATCTATCCTGCAGCCATCCTTTTTCAATTTCAGTGTATGTCCACTGATATGTGCGTTGTCTGAATAAGTGTTGGAATAATAATCTCAGCTATATCTGATATGTGTTTGAGAAAGAGTTAGAATACCGTCATCATTAAGTTTACTCAATACATTTTTAAAGCCTTAGAGGCTTAGACATTTCAATCAAATCTCGTCGTAAATCCCTAGAAAATGAGGCTTCTAGACCTGTAATGCAGGCCCTCATTTTTCTGCCCATACTACTCCAGCCCTTATAATCCTTTCATTAACATCATCTGATATATCAGCTATATCTGACATGCATGCGTACTGCATATTACGCCAATTTCACCTTAATGTTACTTTTTGGAAGTAATTTTATTTATTTTATTTTTTCGCGCCATTTATTTCCCAGTAATGTGGATATTATTTTCAAGTTTAACTCTACAGTAAGCCGTCTTTAGTCTAATTTAAAAAAGTAGTTTAATTAGGCTCAAATTCCAGATTATAAAATAAGTTGTGCTTCTTCTAAATATCTACATATTTTATTGAAAAATTATTTTTTTTAAAACTATTAATCTAGAATTTTTTTTAAAATTGCTTCAAATAACGTAAAATTGTAAAGTATGCAAATTTAATTCATCATCATCATCATCTGTCGTCGTTCCGCTGTTTCACGGGTCGACCTAAGCCTCGTCACCATGCCCTGTCGGTCTACTTCTCTCCATCGTTGATTTCACTCCAGTTTCCTCCTCGCTTAATGACATCGGGCTTTATCATGTCCTGCCAGCTCATTCTTGCTCTCCCTCTTCGTCTTTTGTCCCTTAATTGTAAATCAAACGTTATTCTTGGCAAACGCCTCTCGTTCATCCTCTTGACATGTCCGAACCATTTCAAACGCGACCTTTCAATCATATTCTGGAGTTTTTCAACCTGAATTCTCTCCCTAATCACGTCCTTCCTGATTTTGTCGCTTGTCTTTCCGGCTGTGCTCCTCGCAAATCTCATTTCTGCATTTGCTTTCATCCTTTTTCCTCATAGTCTAAGGTTCAGATGCCTACATCACAATTGGTACGTAATCGGTCTGGTACATAGCCCTCTTACACTTCAGTGGTATGCTTCTGTTCCAGATCAGATCTCTTGTCTGCCAATAGAAATTCCCGCCCGCTTGTATCCTTCTACTTATTTCTTCGTCTATCACTCCAGTCTTTGTGATGGTGCTCCCTAGATACTTGAAGTTGTTAACCATTTTTAGTTCTTTCCCTTCCGTTGTAACGTACGTATCCGCCAAGATCAGAAAATTTTTGCAAATTTAATTATTGCAAAATATTTCTAATACGATATTATTTGAAAAGAAAATATTTTAAATAATGAAAAATTGAAATAATTCTATAAAAATATTACACTTTCAAGTCGTGATGTATTGTATGATGCATTGTTATTGGAGTAGTTCTCTATATTTGTGTAATATACACACACATACAAAAATCCCCTACAAAACTAAGCATTGTGTACATAAAGTAAACAAACTTGAATCATATGCGTAGTATTAGACTGATAAACTGAAGTAACTCATCTTAACGTAAAACCAATTGCAACCAAAATATCAAAAGTTTCATATATTCGATTGCTTTTATTTCTAATCCCATTAAAGTGAGCTGAAGGAACTCACTTTAATGGGATTAGATTAGACTTCAGTAATGCGTGAGCGAAATTCATTTTCTTCGTTTAAAATTATACACTTGTATTGCCTATTGCTTTTTCAATTTTTATGTCGTTGGCAAAAATGTTTATTTTAATTTGGTATCCTCCCCTAATATACTAGGTAAGTCGTAGGTATAGAGTGAAAAAAAGCAAAGGGCTTGAGGATGAACCCTGTAGTACACTAATTTCAGGTTTAAAAGGGAATAAAATTTTACCTTTAAAAGTTACCGACATTTCTCTTCCAAGTATTTTTAAATGCGGTTTAAAACCTGACCTTCGAGTCCTTAACGATTCAGTTTTTCCATTAATCTCCGATATACTACTTTGTCAAAGGCTTTTCTTAAATCAAGGAAGGTAAGTGTCAATTTATCCTCCTTCGTCTAACGCCTAGGTTATATCTGATATAAAAGAGATCATATCTGTGTGGGTGTATCGTTCCTGTATAAATCTGTGCGTGTAATCCGACAGGTTAAGTTTAATAAATTTAAACAGCTGCTTCAGTACAATGATTCTGTTATCCTTGAAAGTTTATTTAATTGAAAAAACTGGTCTGTAGTTGTTGGGTAAATATGAGCCTCCATTTTTATCAATAGGGGAGACAAATGCCTTTTTTAATTGAGCGGGATAGATTCCGCTCTCAGAAAAATAAATAATAATTTTATTAAACGTAGTAATGGCTTTCCAATGCAGTCTTTGAATGGCGAAATATATTCAATATGTAAATGCTGTCTGAAGCCATCGCCTCTCCAAATCACCCTGTGACACGGAGTTTATGGCCAATTTTTTTTTTTTTTTAATTTATTTATTTCTGATCAGATTTTGGGTTGCATAATTTACATGGAGAAAAAAATCATTCAGCGAAAACGACAGAATTGAGCAATTGCTTATGCGTGTTAATCCTATTTAGTCACGGTCATTTTAGATAAAAATTTTGCATGCGTCGACGTTAGTTCCTTCCTTGGTTTCTCGTTGTTGCCTCTGAAAGTTTTAAAATTGTCAGGAAAATTTAACCATGTGTAACGCAAATACCGAAACAGTTATTACATTAATTCTAATTATATAAAACTTTGGTTCACCAGAAGAAGCTAAGAACGAGCCACAATCAAGGTAGTGATGACACAACGGTGGAGTTTGAGCTATAATTTTCTTCTGGCAGAGTTTGATGTGCAAAGCCATCTCAAGTGTTAAGTACATTAAGTTGATGTGTGTTAACCTCCAAAGCAAACTAAAGCTGTAAGACGCTAACTCTATTATATCTGTATTAGAGTGTATTCTTAGGCCAGTTTGCCGATGAAAGACCGAAATTTCCGGAAGGAGAAAGCCACGCAGCCCTCGTCCTGGATCCGACGAACTTGATGATCACTTTGGAGAAGAGGATGAAAAATGGCCAGTAAAGTTCCTCTTGTCCTTTTCCACATGGTGGAAAGACAGTCATCGGAACTACCCTGCTAACCGTGAGGACGGTATTTATACATGCTGCCAAATAGAGACGTCATCAACAGATTTTGCAATACTGAAGTATAATTCCTCCTCCTCTATATTCGGCTAACTTTTCTGGTGTTCTTGTTAAGAGAAGAAAAAAAATATATGAAAAAAACATTTTCTTTGAACTCATTTAAAACCCTATAATAATTGAAAATCCCTAGTCAACAATTCTGAAATTGCTAATTTTATTTTTCACCACGACTGACATGTGGTATGCGAATGGCAGCAGAAGCCAAATACATTTTATTAGCACGTAACGAACGATTCTTTTTAGTCAAAGCAATTTTTAGTCTTCAGAAAGCCAAAATCTTGTACACCTTATATGTATTTGGCCTAAAGTGAGATACTATTTTTGAACTACAGTAGTGGATCAAGCCACTAGTTCTGTTGAAGGTCGGTGATCCACGATTTATTATTATTCTTATTACTTTTTTTGTAATCTTTGAAAAAGGAGTAGTTATCACAGTTTTAACCGCCCCCCCCCCATTAGTTATACAGAACTAGGACCAAACATTGAACAAAAATAAAGCAGCCAAATGTGACAGCTTTGTCGCTTAGGTATGCGGGACTCCTCGGAAATACGAGGGTTCGTGTCGCTCACGGCTAAGTAGGGAGGAGCATAAAAGTCCTGGAGCAAAGTGCAGAAGAAAGAGCGGCTGTCACCGAATCTTCGTAGAACCTGGGGCTTTCTGTCTCCTTCGGACTGTGCATGCACTTTAGCCGTAGGTTGTAATCGTCGATGACCTTGTCTCCCAGCGGTGGACCGCAGTCTCGTCCTCGATATTCTCCCTGTTTCATGCGCCTCAAGTTAGTCTAGTATTCACCTTCGGGGTGTGTGCGACCCTCGAGGGTATCGGCAATAAAAGGCCTCTCATTTGTCAAACACGGGGACATATTTGGCTGTGCCTGAGGAATGCCACGCGGGCGAGATGTAATTCCAGACAGTCACGTGACATTTATTCCCACTAAATGACCTTTTTCTAGGATGGGGTGGGAAAGGGGAATACATTGGACCGAGGATAAAATGTGCTCCACTTGCTATTTTCGTTTCGTTTTTTTTTTTTTTTTCATAAATTCGTCGTAATTCGCGTTATGGGCTCTTCACTTATTCGCAGAAGGCGTTTTGTTCAAAAAGCTGACTAGTTCATGAAGTTTCTATTGCTTGGACCTTGTATATCCCTCCTTTGGTAGATTTTTTTTTTACTCAAGAAACAAAGTTGTTTAATCCTTTAGTGGAGAAGAGTCCAATGATCACTATTTCCCTCGGGAAATAATATTAGCTCTGGGCAGTAGCATCGCTAAGTTTTTTTGGGCCCTTAGGCAAGAAATCATTTTGGGTCCTTATTTTTATTAAAATTAATTTTAATTAGGTATAATATTTTAAAAAAATGTTGAATCATTTTAATCACATAAATATGTATTTTGTTTACGATTTCTTTATAATTTTACAAACATAAAAAACATGAAAATTAATATTACAATATACTACTTATTAAATACAATTTGAAAATTATAAAAAAATATACTATAACTAATAAATTTACGAAAAAAGTTAAAATGTTACTTTTAGCGCTTTTCCAATTGCGAAATCATTAATAAAATCCATTTTACTGGCATATTTATGCTCAATAGCCAACATTGCATAATATACTTTGACCAGTAGCATTTCTTTTATAATCTTTTATTATTCGTAATTTACTAAATGATCTTCTCTCGGCAGAGGCAGCTGGCAGGGTAAAAAATAACATAAATAAATAAAGTAAAAATTTCTGAAAAGTCAAATAAAAAATTGTCTGATAGACATGTCTGCTGATAAATCTTGTTTAATAAGTGTGATTAAATTGCAATATTGAATCGGCAGTTGGGGAGAGAGTACAGTACAGATGAATACTTTTTTGTGAGATTTTCACACTTACTTAATATATCAGCGTTTGACTTTTTTTTTTTTTTCGGTTCTAGTATTACAAAATATTTTTTTACTAACTTCATACTTTTGAAAAGATTTTTAATTTGTATTATAATTTTGTCTAAAACGGTAAAAAACACTGATTAAAAAAAACAAACTAATCTCTATTATCAAACAAAAAATCTGAAGCTAATTCATCGTACTGTCATTTAGTTCTACGTTGTCGTTTGTCTTCAAATTTGAGATCTACCCCGAACCCTTGGCAATTTGCTCAGATTCGTATTTAATTTGTTCGTGTAAATTTTCACTGACTCGATCCACTACAGAAGTACATTCATCGAGGTCTATATCATGCTTCTGTAGAGTTTTTGAAGCATAATTAATTTCGCACATCAAGTTATTCAAAAATATACAAATGAAAATAGAATCAAATGTCATCATTTGCTTCATTATTCTACGCGCATCGTTTCGGTCGGCTTTTTTAGTTGATTTTAGATTCATTTCTGTCAAAGCTTTTATAATATCTGCAAAACGAACTTTCACAGCTGTTATTGACTGTAATCTACCAGACCATCGAGTAGAGTTGAGTTTTTTTTTAAATGTAACTTCAGATTCCCCTGTAAATTTAGAAAGAAGATCCCATCTTTTTGTACTATTTCCAAAAAAATTATACAAAATTCGAAGAATTCCGAATTATCATTCATGTCATAGAATCCTAAAAATGTTTCACAAATTTCAAAATCTTTGGATTTTTCATTTTCGTCGCGAATTATATGAACTTGTACAATAACACTTAATTGATCTTTTTTTGTGAGATCTTGAGTAGTATCCAAAATTAGTGAATAGAATGGTGCTGTATTAATTTTGAGTGTAACACTTTGCTTTTGTTAATTTGGTACCTAAACATTCTATTAATTCATTTTGGATCATCATCACCAGTTCCTTCTGTTTTGTGCAATGGCTGTCCATTTACTACCCACAAACTCTTGAATTTCGCCTGTCCATCTCCGTCGTTGTCTTCCAGGTTTTCTTCTGGCTCCTCTTGGTACCATTCTGTTATTTTCTTAGTCCATCTGTCATCATGTCTTCCAGCTATGTGTCCTGCCCAAGACCATTTTAGTTCTTTAGTTTTGATGAGAATGTCCTTTACTTGAGTTTGATGCCTAATCCATGTGTTTCTCTTCTTATCTAAAAGTCTGATTCCCAATATAATTCGTTCCATTCTTCGCTATGTAGTTCTCAGCTTCTCTTCCACTCTTTTGGAGAGTGCCCAAGTTTCACTTCCATAAGTCATGGTGGGAGGGAGTATACATTAGTTTACGTTTCAGACAAATTGGGATATTGCCCCTCAGTATGTGACTATATTTCCAGAATGCTATCCATCCAAAATTTATTCTTCTCTTGACTTCCAGCCATTTATCATTATTACAGCTAATGACTTGTTCCAGATAAGTATGTGATCTCCACCTTTTCAATTACTGCCCCTTCAATCATTATATCCCTTTCTGTAGCATACTTGTTCATCATTACTGTAGCTATACAAGCCTTTGCTGATGATGTGACCATCTCGATTGAGGCTGACAGCAGAGCTTCTCTGGAAGCCAGAGGAAACCAGACACTTCAAATCCTTCAGAACTGGGCAGCCCTACACAAACTAAGACTCTCACCCCAAAATACACAATCCATTCTCCTGAAGGGATCACTGCAGCCTACTAGAAACGCCCGCTATCAAACTTCAAGGCCAAACCATTAAGCTAGTTTCTACGTTAAAACTACTAGGAATAGTACTTGACCCTAAGCTCACTTTCTCGCCGCATCTTGCACACCTCCACGCGAAAGAAAAACTACACCGCTCTCATTGCACGGGTGAGTCGTCGTGATTGGCGATTGAACCGACGCATCCTTAAGGTTCTGTACAAATCAATCTTCTTTCCCTTCATAACGTATGGATCAGGGGGTCTGGTTTCGCAGGGCAACTCTTTACAACAACAAACGTAAACTGGGAACCAACCAGCGCACTATCCTTCTTACTATTACAAGGGCATGCTGCACAGTTAGCAACCCAGACCTTCAGGTTCTTGCGGGCGTCCTTCCGCTTGATCTGGAGGTTATTCGAAGTGGCCTCCACTACTGTCTATCCAGGGGTATACCAGCAACTATCCTTGGACACTCCATCAATAACCTGAATGAAATCAGGAAGGAAAAGAAATAAATTGCCATCCTACTACTTCAGACTGGGCAGGACATGTGGACTGCTACCGACAAGGGCCCAATCACCAAGAAATTTATACCTTATGTGAATGCCGTATTTCCCAAATCTCCAAATTGGTTTTCTCTTGGTCTTTATACCACCTACCTCATTACCGGACGCGGATCAATAAACCATAAACTAACATCCATGGGAATCATTGACAACCCCTACTGTGCATGTGGTGAAATAGAAGACCGGGACCATCTAGTATATACCTGTCAACAATATGAGGACCTCCGCAGCATCCTGTTTACTCGTATACAAGATAACCCTCAAGGAAATGAACACTTTTTCATCACAGAAGAAAACTACTACTATGAGGTTACCAAGTTTGCACAAGCCATATTCACAAGACGGAGCAACTTATTGCCAATACAAAATAGGAACAACCCAAACATCTAATCCTTACCTAACTGGCCAACCGATCTTAACCTGGATAGGATCAGCTGGCGTACAGGCCACCTGATTCCTCAGCGGCAACTTACACGCAGCCTTCTTGCTGTGTCTTATTTATCGTCCTTCCCGGGTTCCCCTTTCAACTGATGGCGCTTATTGCTCCACTGATAACCTGTAGGATGCCTTCGCCTACATCCTCCATATTTCTAGCTATACCCTCCTTTCTTGCGTACACTCTGTACTTCCCTGACTCTACTTTTTTTTTTTGTCTCGGAAGGAAGCTCTGGCGACCCTGGCGGAGACAAGCCAGAGAATAATGGGCAGACTGGCTATCTCCTAGTGGTGTGTGTGTGCGGGAAACGTGGAGTCCCACCAGGGACCCTGCGTAACCTTTTATTTTGAAATTTTCCTATATGATATGTATATGTGTTAAGACACTCTGTCCGCTGCAGTGTGACACAAGGTCAAAGTTCTCAGCTACAAAGCTTTACAGTCAACGACGGGAAAACACAAGGTCAAACATTCCTATTTTTGCAGGCGTTAGGAGTGCCATCGTACCTCCCTGCTAATAGCCTTATTTGGGGATGTGGTGACCTTCCGATCTGAAGGCGATTAATTAACGGAACACAACAGTTTATTTTGTCAAACGCAGCGGCCTTGTTTCCAATGCATTTTTCGGGAACAATTTCCTATACTCTAGCAGTGATTAACATTTATTAATTTGATTGCTTGCTGAACTATTTACATAGTGAACTAGCTGTGCTGTGTGTTAAATTATGCAAATCTAGATTAGTTATGGTCCTGAACATTAATTTGAATATGCAAAGCTGCTACGCCCCCTGGCGGATTCAGTAGGACTTATTGGAAAATTGGTAGATTATGGTATAACAGCCCAAATATACCATTGATTGCTAATCTTTTGGCTATATGCCACGAACCTGTGGTGGGTATCATTTGCCATCATTTTCAGTGGCCTATCTTACTATCCTACCATACATTCGATAATCCGAACTGTACCGGTTATCCGAATTTCGTGAAATGGAAGGAAGAACAGGAAAACACAATAAATCCCCGGGCCAGAGTGACGACCCTGTTATTGTGGAACCCCAGGACGAAGAGGAGGACTCCCGTTCTGGATCGCAACTAACCAAGCGGAAAAATCGAAATCAAGTGATCCCTAGATTGGGGCGGGAAACACGTTCCCATACAGAAACTAAAGAACAGCCAGAAATAGCCACATCGCAAAAAGACCAAAAAGAAGACATACAGCAGGACTCACCCCTCGACCCTGCCATACCGGAGGGTACCATATACGAAAAGACGCTCTTTCTGAAAACCGCACTTGAGAACATTTTCAAGGAAAACTCAAATAGAGTGTCAGCAGCACTCAGATCTGAGATTGTCACAATCTTCCACAAGATGGAGACAATCTTACATGATGAACACCTTGACAGAGAGAGAGCTACCACACGGCTACAGGCCTATATGGAATGCGGGGCAAGCCAAATGCCACAGCGCGCCCCGGCATATTCTGATGCGCTGAGGAATCAAACTGCGACAACAATGGCTCTCACAAACACCACCAACACCAAGTCTGCACCCAGGAAGACGCTGCTCCCTACACCACATCTTGTAGTTCTTAAACCAACCACTACTGATACTCTTAAAACTAGCGAAGAGGTCAAGAAGAAAGTCATTGACTCTCTGACCCAAGAATTCAAAACAGCCAAGATTAGAACCATCAGGAAAACTCGTAACACTGGGGTAATAATCGAGACGGAAACAAAAGACGATGCCAACTTGATTATAAATAACGCCAAGATACCGACGCTCGGACTCTCTGCTGAGCTGCCTAGAGAAAAAGGTCCCTCAATTGTTATATTCGGCACAGACCCGGATCTGACCCCCACTTCCATCTGCGAGGAGATATACACAAGAAACCTCCAACAACATCTACCAGACAGAGACTACGCAAGTCTACTGGTACCTAAACACCAAACCAAGAGCGGGAATGGTAGCTCAATAAACTGGGTGGTCGGACTGGCCCCTGAGGCATGGAGGGTGATAAAAAAACAAGAGAGGATATATATAAACTGGAGCTCCCACCGCTTCAGGGAACACATCGCAGTCCCAAAGTGCTTCCGGTGTTGCCGATTCGGCCACACCACCCACACGTGCGTCCAGCAGGAGCCAACTTGCGGACACTGTGCTGAGAAGGGGCACAATTATGCAAACTGTCCAAATAAACAAAGCGACCCAGCCTGCGCAAACTGCAAGTGGCAAAAACTCCCCCACACACATTCAGTCAGAGATAACAAATGCCCGGTATATATTAAAGCAAGAAGCGCCCAACAATCAAGAATATATTATGGGGACTCTTCCTAAAAGTTACAACAACAGCTGCATTAAATTCCTCCAACTTAATGCACAACGAGCCATTGCTGTAGCGGGACAGATAAGGAAAAGGGCCGAAGAAGAAAATCTAGACATTCTCCTGCTGCAAGAACCTTATACCTGTGCAGGTGCTGTCCGAGGATACCCACCCAGCTATAAAACTGTCCAAATGGATGGAGCAACCCCATGGGCTGCAGTTGTTGTACGAAACCCCAACATAACTGTCACCAAGATCTCACACCTGTGTCACGAGTGGGCATCCTGTGCACACATCATAACTTCTCTAGGGGAACTCTACATCATTTCCCTGTACTGTCGTCCAGGAGCAGATATCCTCCCGTACATTCAATATCTGCATAAAGTGCAAACCGAACTAGCAGGAGCCAAGATCCTTGTATCCGCCGACTTAAACTGCCGCTCACCTTTGTGGCACAGTGAGACCCCAGAGCGTAGAGGCTCTAGAAATGGGCAACACATGGAGGAGTTCCTGGCCAATAGCAGCTTTGTTGTCATAAATCGCTCTAATAATCTACCAACATTCAGTTCAACTCTCTGGGAGGCCACACTGGATGCCACCATGGCAACTAGATCCCTAGCCGGTCACCTCAATGACTGGAAAGTGCAGGAGGATTGGACCTCCTCCGACCACAGGGCTATCACCTTTACTATGCATAGATCACTCCACCGTACTCAGACAAACTGTTACAAACAGAATAGATATGCTGTCAACAAAGCAGACTGGGGAAAATTCAAAGAAGCCATCACTAGAAATGCACAAAACTTGCCATCCAACCAGCTCCACAAACAAACTCCGGACCAACACCAACGCGCTGTCACCAATGCCATTGTAAATGCGGCTAATCAAGCAATCAGGAAAAGGACCCCTCGGCCAGGAGCCGTTCCGTGGTGGTCGCAAGAACTTGATATTTTAAGAAGAGAAATGAACCAGAAGAGACGCGCCTTCCAAAGAGCCAGACGGACCTGGCTGGCCCCTGAGGTGGAACCACTCAGGCAACAGTACAGGGAGGCCAGGAACACCTATACTGCGACGATCAGGCAGCGGAAAAAGCTGTCCTGGGAGCATCTGGTCTCTACTGTCGGCAACTCTGACCCCTGGAGTATCATCTATCGGATAGTCACAAATAAGCTGCCAAGGGGGGAGGTAACCCCTTCCACCATCACTCCCCAGGGTGCTATGACCAACAACTGGCACGATACTGTAAACAATATACTAGACGCCACTTTTAAATCCATTGAAGGAGACAACACTCCTGAACAGCAACTGCTATGCCAAGCCAACGATGCATACAAATCCCCCAGGACGGAGGAGCCCTTCACCCAAGCAGAACTACAAATTGCTATTAACAAGATAAGAAACAGGAAAACCCCAGGATTAGATATGCTCGAGCCGGAAATAGTAAGGAAAGTGGCTGAGTACACCCCGAATCTGCTCCTGGACCTTTACAACCACTGTCTCCACTCAGGCTGGTTCCCTACGGACTGGAAGGTGGCAAACATTAAATTGATCCTTAAAAACCCTTCAAAACCACAGCACAAGCCGGACTCCTATCGGCCAATAGCACTCCTGACTGTGCTCAGCAAAGTGTTGGAGCAGCTGCTCAGACATAGGATTGAATCACACTACCTCACAGCTAGCTTAACAGCAAACAAACAGTTTGGCTTTAAACCGGGAAACTCAACCCTCGACGCACTGGAATGTATCCTTAACATGGCGGAGAGCTGCCGACAAAAATACTTTCTCCTCATCTCTATTGACTTTGCAGGGGCGTTCGACGCCCTCTGGTGGCCGAGCGTCCTCGCAAGACTCAGGGCAGCCCAACTGCCATCAAATCTATTCAGCTGCATAAGAAGCTACCTAACAAACAGACGGATCCTGGTACAGGCCCCTTACTGCAAGGTAGATCGACAGATACACCGAGGATGCCCCCAGGGCTCAGTATTAGGCCCCCTCCTGTGGAACTATGTATTGGACGAGTTCCTCTCCCTCGACTTAGGGGGTGTACAGGCATTGGCCTATGCAGACGACCTATCCCTAGCCCTTACTGCAGATTCAAGAGCCCAATTAGAAACTCTCGCGAATGCAGCAGTAACCACACTGCAAGAATGGACGGAAAGGCATCGGCTCACCATTTCGGCCACCAAGACTAAATCCATCTTACTTAAGGGCTACCTAACCCCAACTAGACCGCCGCAAATAAGAATCAACAATAGGACAATTAAGCTAGTCACAGAACTAAAGTACCTGGGAGTTATCCTGGACCGTAATCGGTCTTTCACCCCACACCTAAAATATATACAGGCTAAGATGAAAAAATACGCTGGCATGCTTGCCAGAGTCACACGTTGCGAATGGGGCCTGAAAAGGCGCACACTTGCGATCCTTTATAAAGCAGCCATTATCCCGGCAATCGCATACGCCTCCGGCGTCTGGTTCCACAAAGCCTCAACAGCGGTAAACCGCAGACGACTGGATATCATACATAGACCCATCCTATTGACCCTCACCCGAGCATGCAAGACAGTCTCTACTCATGCACTACAAGTGATCACGGGCGCTCTCCCTCTTGATCTTGAGGTGATTCGCAATGGCATGCTTCAGCAACTCAGACGTGGCAAAGTCACAACCTTCCAGGACCACACTACGGACCCGGCTAATAACTGTGAAGTTGAGAAATACAGGCTGCAAACGTACTTGACATCGATATGGCAACAACGCTGGACGATTTCTGACAAAGGAGACATCACGCGAAGGTTCTTTCCGAACTTGCAAAAGGTGTACCCAAAATATCCGACATGGCTCTGCCCTGGTCTCCACGTCACCTACCTTCTCACAGGACATGGAGCTATCCGCCACAAGCTACACCTCTTTGGACTGACAGATAACCCAGCCTGCGCATGTGGTTCCCTCGAGACCTGGGACCACCTGCTACACGAGTGTGAACTGTACGAAGATCTGCGTGGACACCTCATCACACGAGTCCAGTTCAACCCCAAAAATCAGGAGCACTACCTACTGGAGGACGAGGGAACCTACAATGCCCTAACCAACTTTGCTCAGTGCCTCTTTGTAAGACGCCAGACTCTTCCTTTGCCGGAAAATCTAGGACAACTAGGATAAATACAACAACAATCACAACAAATGATGAACCAAGATAAAACTGGACTGTGCCTGAACTGCACTCTCCCAAATACTGACCGATGGAGGACACCGATTCCATTTGAGAACTGTTAACCAAATGCATTGACTACAATCGGACCTTCGGGAGTCCTCCCTGACTGTGACTGAAGCCTATCCTACTGAATATCCACTAGTGGATGGACCTGGATCCCACGAGTAACTACTTAATAAAAGACGAAGCATGATCTGCACAAATGTCATACAGACCTGGACTGAAAACCTGGACAGAGATATCTTCACTCCACTCCTGGGAATACCAAATGGGGCAGCCCTGACGCCTTGGCGCCCGACTGAAGCCACCCCACATGTATGCCCTGTGGGCAAATAGGCCAGCTCCCTTGCCTGGCCTACTTTCTACCCGTCCCTGGTGGGGGATGAGGGGACAGCCCTGCTGTCACCTCCCCTTCTCGCCACCCCTTCTTTTCCTTCTGGTGGGGCATGGGCATGCCCCACTGTAAACTGGAGTTGTCTTCCCTATCGGCTCCATACTTCTATCTATCTCCCCCCCAGTCTTCAGTCTCCCTCCCCACTCTACCTGCACGCTAGTGAACGCCCCACACAACCTAAATTCCACAAGTGAAAATCAATTTCGCCCACCATTTCTTTTGACCTCCTAGCACTTCCTCCTCAACGTGATCACATTTTTATTTATTTATTTTTATTTATTTTTATTTTATTTTATTTATTTATTTTATTTATTTATTTTTTTTTTTTTTTATTTTATTTTTATTTTTATTTTATTTATTTTATTTTTATTTTTTATTTTATTTATTTTATTTTTATTTTTTTTTTTAGGTCCTAGCCACTGAAATCTCAGGAAATTAGGTGGCAGGACCTGCCAGAGTGAACTATATTCAAGTGGATACCTGGTCTGCCTCCACGGGGCGAAAGTGGGGCAACGTCGGGCCTCAGTAGAGGTCTGGCGGCTAAATGACCAGATGAACAACGGTACAAGGCATCACACATATACAAAGTCCATACACTTTTAAATCTCTGGCTTTTCCAGTAAACTGGTTCACATACAATGTAACCTACGCGGAGATGGGGGAAACCCCTGGTGCCGCTTGACCCTAAACACACTTTACACTTTACACTTTACAGGGACCCTGCGACCAAATGCCAGGACACACAACAGAACCTAACGCAATATGTCATATACAACACACAACACTTTTCTGGCATTTACAGTGGTACTGTATTCTTTCACAGCGAACATATGGCGCAGATGTGAGAAACCACAGGTTGCGCCTGAGGGTTTCTCCAAGACTAATACTATGCACACTATGTTCATCATTACTTTTGTTTTAGCCATATTCAACTTTAGTTCAAAATCCTTACTAACTCTGCATAGGCGCCTCCGTAGCCAGGTGGGAAGGAGCAGCAGTGCGTAGTACACGCTTCTTGATTAGATCTGGGTTCGAGCCCGTCACCACCAAATACGGAGGATGCGGAAAGGTCAGAGAATGACCACCGCATATTCCCGGAGCAATATGGCCTTAGTTGCTAATGCTCCTAAAAACCAAATAACAGTAACACCTCTGCATAACTGGTTAAGATTTTACTCTAATTCTTTGGGATCGTGGCTTATGACCACAATGTCATCTGCAAATCGTAAATGGTTTAGGTCAGAGGTTCCCAACCTTTCTCGGTTCACGGCGCCCTTAGCGTCCCAGTGATTCTTTCACGGCATCCCTAGGCCAAAAGAAATACCCAACACAGTGGTTTTCGACCTTTTAATATATACCTATATGATAATTTTATTCTTTATATAGAGGTACTAAATAAAGTTCAATTATAGATGATCACAAAATTAAAAAGATACGGTACAATGGATATTGTACTGTACCCTTTTATAATGAAATAAATATATAAATTTCAAAATAATAATAACAACTTTAAGTAACTTAAACCCAAATTACATGGCATCCTAAGAATGTTGTTGCGGCACCCTGGTTGAAAACCACTGGTTTAGATACTCTCCATTCACATTGACTCCTTTCTGCGACCAGTCTAATCTTCTGAAAGCTTCCTCAAGGAGTAGTAAATAACTGCGGAGATATTGTGTCTACTTGTCGAACTCCTTTCTCAATTTTAAATTGGCTAATGTCTTTGTCTGGTCTAATAAAGGAGGTAGCGTTCTCATATATTTTCTTCATATTCATAATATATGGGGAATCTGTGCCTTGTCTTTCCAGTGCCCAAAACATTGCCTTATGCTGTATGGAGTGAAATGCCTTTTCATAATCCACAAATGTCAGGCATAATGGTGTTTTATATTCATTTGCTTTCTCCATTAGCTGTGATATTATGTGAAGGTGATCCATAGTTGAGAATCCTGTCCTAAAGCCAACTTGCTCTTTCGGTTGATTCTCATTAAGTATTCTGTCTAATCTGTTAGTAATGACTCTTGTGAACAACTTGTAGATGTGGGGTAACAAGCTAATTGGTCTATAATTTCTGATTTATCTCCTTTCTTATGTAGCAAAACTATTATTGCATTATTCCACTCCTTAGGCATCGCACCCTTTCTAATGCATTTTGTGAAGAGTCTTGCCAGTTTTTGTGTCATGTCTCTTCCTACCAATTTTAACAACTCTACAGTAACTTCATCGGCGCCTCCGTAGCCAGGTGGGCAGGAGCAGCAGTGGGTAGCACACGCTTCTTGATTAGACCGGGGTTCGAGCGCGTCACCACCAAATACGGAGGATTGCGAAAAGGTCAGGGAATGACCATCGCATATCCCCGGGAGCAATATGGCCTTAGTTGCTAATGCTCCTAAAAACCAAATAACAACAACAACAGTAACTTCATCTTCCCCCGGGGCTTTCTGACTCTCCATTTTCTTCAACGCATGTTCTCTACCTCATCAGGATGGATATCAGGTATGTCGTATGAGGTATGTTACTAATTTGCGATCCATCCTTCCACACTGCTGGCATCATTCCCTCGCTCCTTGTATAATTCTCTACAGGGTGTCTCAAAAATATTTGGTACAAACGTTTAGGGGAGGTAGGTAACATCTAAAGGAATGTGAATCGCATAGGAACCCATAATCGGAAACGTCACCGTAAGTCGGTAGACGACGCGGTAGGCGCCGCACGAAGAGCATGCATCGATATACGAACTGTGAGCTGGCAGACATGCACCTAGTGTATGGATTAGCAGAGGGCAATGGACGAGCCGCTCAATGAATTTATGGAGAACGCTTCCCAGACAGACATGTACCGGACCACCGTTTGTTTGCGCGTGTACATCAAAATTTGTGCGATTATGGGTCATTTAATGGTAACAGGAGTAGTGCGGGCAGACCACGTTCGACTCGAACTCCCGCCATGGAAGAAAGTGTGTTGAATGCCGTCCAGAATAATCCTACTACCAGCACACATGCCATTGCCTCTGCCTTATGAGTGTCTCGTTGCAGTGTACAGCGTGTCTGGCACGACAATTTCTTACACCCCTTTCATCTCCAATGGGTTCAGTTACTGCTCCCCCAAGATCATTTTGCACGTGTGGCTTTTACGCAGTGGTTTCTCCAAGAAAGTGTTCAAGACTTGAATATTCCAGCCTATGTTTTGTTCACGGATGAGGCTTATTTCACTCGAAAAGGCTTATTCAATCAGCACAATGCTCATGTGTGAGCTCACGACAACCCACACGGTGTGCGCCCCCATGTGGTACAACATCGCTTCGCAATAAATGTGTGGGCAGGTATGGTCGGTGACTGCTTAGTCGGCCCATACCTGTTACCATCCCGCATGAACTCCGCTAATTATCGGATCTTTCTTGAACAAGTTCTACCAGGGTTACTTGACGATGTTCCAGCAAATGTGAGACGCAACATTTGGTTTCAACATGACGGGTCGCCTGCACATTATGGAAGGTGTTCGTGACCATTTCAACAGGCGTTTTGGACGTCGATGGATTGGCCGTGGTGGACCCGTTGTCTGGCCCCCACGCTCACCTGATTTATCGAGCCTTGATTTCTTTCTGTTGGGGGGGGGGGGCCCTCAAATCTATCGTGTATGAATTGCCTGTGGAGACGGAAATGGATCTCGTGGCGAGACTCGTCTGCGCTGCTGCTATTGTCAAAGAAACTCCAGGTGTGTTCGACCATGTCCGCCAATCCATGCTGCGTCGGTGTCACGCATGCATCGCGTCTCATGGTGGAACCTTCGAGCATCTGTTGTAACATCATGAAATGCATCCATCTCGTACTCCATTGTTAATATTATGTCAAATAAATGTTTGCCACTAATTACTTACTGTCTTGTGTCATTTCTGCTTCTTGTGCCACTTTCCCGTGACGTTTTCGGTTATGGGTTCTAATGCGATTCACATTCCTTTAGATGTTACCTACCTCCCCTAAACGTTTGTACCAATTTGAGACACCCTGTATAGTAGTCTTCTGCTATTTATAAGTACCCCATCGCTATTCTTCAGTTTTAGTATCATTTGTCTTTATGTATTACTGCTCATGGCTGCTGATTTGAAACCTTTGTTTTCCCTTAATGCACGTTCTACTTTTGTTGTGTTAAATATTCTTATGTCCTCTCTGAGTCTCTTTCTAATGGCTTTACGTAACTCAGTATACTTAATTTTGTCCTTGTCAGTGTTTATCTTGTTCTTCATTTGCCGTCATCGGTTCATCATGACAAGTGTTTGATTAATGTTTTCTTCTTTGGGCTTCTTTTTACCTATAGGTTTCTTGGGCTTTATCACTTTCAGAAAGTTGTAATATTCCTTCGTCGATATCGTGGTCCTGAGCAGTCTGCAGAAGTTCAAACTTGTTCTTAAGTTCCAGTACATACTGCTTTTTCTCCTCTTCTGTTATCTCTAAGACCGTATTATTTACTCGAGTCAGTTTTATATCAAGTGTGCATCTTGCCATTCTGTGATCACTTCCAACATTTACCTTGTTCAGGACGGTAACATCATTCACTATAAATCTTCTGTTAGTGAGGATGAAGTCGATTTCATTAGTCTTTAATGCATTTGGTCTCTTCCATGTCCACTTTCTGTTCACCCTTTTCTTGAAAAAGTGTTCATTACTGATATTCCTCGAGATTCTGCAAATTCCACAGGTCTTTCACCAATTCCAAAATTTCCTATAGTTCCCTTTTCTGAACTTTTTTTTTTTTTTTTTCTCTTTTCAACCTTAGCATTGAAGTCTCCCATAAGGATAGTGTAGTGGGTTTTCTGCTCACCTAGAAGACTCAGTTTCGGTGTACATTTCTTCAACCTCTTCATCATGGCTCGATGTTGGTGCATAAATCATTATAACCTTTAGCTTTTACCTCTTAGAAATCCTGAGTAGTAGTCGTCTTGACACCCTTGTTGATGTAGCTTTGAATTCCAAAATGTTGTTTTTTTTATACCTTTATGGACCAGAAAGTCAACTCCACCTTCGCTCCTTCCAATGTTTCCATTGGTGTACAGCAGATTTCCACTTGATAAACTTATAAGTGATTCATTTCTTCTTGTTGTTTCAGCCAAACCGATGATATTCCAATTCACATTTTCTAATTCCTTTTCCAGCTCTAATATCCCGTCTTCCCCGATGAGCGATCTACCTTGTCATCTTCATCTTTGTTTCTGTTCAATGGTGGCCACAGGACTCGTCCAAACCCACCTAGTATTATAGTCGAACATGTACTCTATAAATATTACAGGTGGCCTGAACATTATATTCAGGCCACTTGTAATATTCATACGTTGGATCTTACGTTGGATCTTACGTTGTAATAGGCCAAGTTCAGTTTCCGTGCATGGCAGCCTGGTCGTACCCAGAGATTCTTAGCAACCTCTGCTCCCACTCTGATCCTCTCGCCGCCGTAAGAGGGGGACTGAGGGCCATTGGTTTCTTCGTGCTGTCATGTCATATTGGACAGTGGAGCTTAAAAAAGTTACTGAACCAGATGGCTTATTAATAATTTGTTTCATTACGTCGTCATAGTCGGAAAGTAAATGGACTAGCGATAAAAAATTGCCGCTACAATCTTCCGAAAATCCTTCCCGATGACCGCGAAATGCTAAAGAATTTTTAGCCAACATAAGTGTTATCCGAAATAACCGTTCTAGTACCATTTTCCATAATGAGGATCTGTAACTTACTTGTTCCTCAAGATCTTTATCAATCGTTGCGTTCTTTGCCACATTTCATGTATAGCACATGCCTCGATATGGTGTTGAGAAACAGTTTTTATGAGAAAAGATTTTTCCAATCTCGTAGTCCGGAGTAGTACAGCCACAAACGAACTTCTGTTTTCTTGTTCAGGATCCCTTGGAAATGGTCCTTTAGGTCTCTGAGGTGACAAACTCATAATGTTTCTTTTTGTTTCATCGGAAGCGTTGATGTCCACGTATTCTCCAAGATCACTTGAGAGAATAAACGGTGCAGTGCGTTCAATACTAATTTCCGACGAAGGCATATCTATTATTGTTGAATTGTTTTCGTTTGATGACCCTGCTTGATTTAAATGATCCGCAGATATTTGCACCAGCAGCATTCTTTTCCGCATTTTCCGATTCAATACTGGTCTTTTCTTTACCTTCTTCTGGACATAATTCATTACTGTGTTTTGTAAAGAAATTATCTAATTTAGGTAATTTATTGACTGCTTGTTCTTTTGCTTTCTCCATTGTTCTTTTTTGGGCTCCACTCTTTCCCTCTTTCTTTTCACCCATTTTTAACCAAAAATTTTATTAATTTGATTTTAAACTTGATATTTTAAATACAAATAGCAATAATAAACAAATACATTTCTGTTTTGATATTTGACTTGAACAAACTTGAATTGAAATTAATCAACTAACAACTTTTGACCACCGTATTTGGCTAAATGTTCGTATACGGTGGGGCCTATCCACTCCTGTCAAGTTGGGGAATCCCGAACACCATACGATATGACACATACAGTAACCGAACGGGTGTCTGATCACTATACAAAGTCGCATTTGTAAAAGCAAAATAAAGACTGCCGCCGCCTGGGTTTGTTATGTTTTGGCGATAAGATATAAGAATTCCTTCCTTATTCTAGGTGTATAACATTGTTGAGGAGCTCATTGAGAAAAATATTTTCATTATATGTTGCGTCTGTCTATAGGCCCTAGCGTAGTAGGGGCGGTCCCTACTTGCATTTGTTTATGGGCGCCTAGGCAGGCCTCCGTAGCCGAGTGGTCAGGAGCGGGGTGCAATAGCACACGCTCTTTGAGTAGACCGGGGTTCAAGCCCCTGACTACTAAATACGGTCGATCTGCCAACCCGCACCGGACCAGCGTGGCAGATTATGGTCAGTTTCTCTCGGAATGAATTGTTGAGGAGGCTTCCATCCTGCAGTGGGTTAATAATGGCTGCAGTTTACCCTTTTTTTTTTTTTTTAAGGCTTTGCCTAATTTTGCTATACGGTAGCTACGCCCCCGTCTCCGGGATTTATCTATAACATCGCAATTATCTTTCCTTTGCATGGGACTGGATTTAGATTTTCGAGAGCCGGAATCTCGTAAGCGGGAAGTGAATGGATTTGTGGGGGGGTCATAGTATTTTTTTTTTTTTTTTCTTTTACATGTTCATATGTGTGTGGGTAAATATTATTTAATATTAAATTATATCATTTAAATAACGATTAAATGAAGTAATGAAAAAAAAAAAAAGATTAATAGACACTTAAAATATTAAAAAATGTTCTAACCAGGGCCCTAAATGGAAAATGTTACAAAATGGAACGCTCTTATATCTTATTTTAATTTTTAAGTACGTATATGCATGGCATTACCGATCTGTGTGACGAACCAGAACGGTGTTCGGTCCATTTCGAATATTATATAAATTTCGATTCATAATATAAAACTAAAGATTTATTATCGCGTAGCTGTTGACTACATTTCTGCAGTTTAATTAATCAGAGCTCTTTTTTTTTTTTTTTTTTGCTTCTTTTTTTTTTTTATAGATGTTTGCAGAGACCAATTAATGTGTGTAAGATATTCTGCCTGTTCACAAAACGCCAATCCTGGAATGATTTCTTCATTTTGGGTAGCAGGAACTTACAAAGGGTACTAGGAAAGTTTTGCAATACAGCTTTGTTTATTTAATTTTTTCAAAGTAATTTCCTCTACATTCAATACACCTCTCCATCCTCCGAAACCAATCTTTAAACCAGTTCTGCCAAGTTCTGCCACATGCGGGAACAGTGCAAAGTCACAGGGAGCAAGGTCTGGATTGTAGGGAGGGTGCTCGAGAAGTTTCAGTCCTGTCGTGGTCAAATATTCGGTGCAGGCTTTGGCGCGGTGAGCTGGAGCATTATCGTGATGGAGGTACCAGGTGTCCATTCTTGACTTTGGCCGCAGGTTCTTCATAGATCCAATGACTTTAGGCAGGCATTGTTCAGTATACCACTTAGCTGTGACTGTCTTCTGTGTGTCCAAAACGACACGTTCCACAATTCCACTCGATTTGAAAAATACAGCTATCATTTTCTTCTTTACAGATCGGGATTTTCTGACAATTACGGGTGTGTCGTCATCATCAAAGACCCAAACTTTGTTTTGAGCCTTGGTCGGCAGATCGTAATAGTACAGCCAAGTCTCGTCACCTGTCACGATGTTGTTCACATACCGAGATTGTCCCTTATCAAACTTTTTTAACATCTCCCGGCACCAAGTCACACGTCGTGTCATCTGCTCTTCAGTCAGTTGATGCTGCACCCAGAGAGAACAAAGTTTCTTCACGTGCAAATGATCTTGCAGAATCGAACGAATTGCTGGTGCATTTAGGCCCAAAGTATCCTCTATCTGTTGGTAGGTCACTCGCCTGTTTTCTTCAAGCATTTTCCTCACAGCAGTAACGTTTTCCTCCGTAACTGACGTTCGTGGCCTTCCCGGCCTCTCAGAATCCTCCAGAGTGAAATTTCCCCTTTGGAATTCTCTATACCACCTGAATATCGTTGTACGATGTGGACAATCATCATCTAGTGCAAGAGTCATTTCTTCTAAGCACTGGTCTATGGTTAAACCACGCACGAAATTATACCGCAAAACTGTCCTTATCTCATTTCGTGACCACGATGCCATCGTAAGCACTTTACACTCTCACTACTAATGAATAACTGAGCCCATCGACTTGGCGCGGCGGCTACTATGCACGTATGAACATGTCTCAACATGCAGCAACAAGCAGCTTCCTGTGATTCATTGTTGCATCATATTGCAAAACTTTCCTAGTACCCTTTGTATATTAACGGAATATGATGAATGCTTTAGCAACTTCAGATCTGATGGAACTTTCCCTTTTCCATCAGCTCTGAAGTTACTTTTTACACACTGTCTCACACCTTGGGATGTGTACTGTCCCAAGGTGTGAGATACTTTGCCTACAGGCAGTAGGCAAAGTATCACACAAATGTCTCTTTCAACGCAGTCAGTTCCTTCATTTGCAACTAAATGTTACTGCAGGGATTACAACTACTGTGCGTTGACCATGGTATCTCGCTCAGCACATGATGAAGAATACTCATAGGCAACAATCAGTAGCACCTTCACATTGTTTCCTCCAGGGTTTTCAGTCGAGGAGACGCTCGATGTGACCACGCATCGTTTTGACGGTTACTGTGGCAATAACCCTGTCGTTTCACACTGTGTAAAAAACGTGTGTTGGATTCCTGTCTAGGCTGAGAAGCACTTTTATGGGCTCTTTTCCGATCCAGGTCAGTTAGTAGGTCTCAAGCGATGATTGCATTTGTTTCTTTAGCGGAAAAAAAAATGCTTATTTCCCTTTGAAAAAGTCACCTAAGTCAACCATAGCACACGCATGGTTTACATTCAAGATTCAAATTTTAATTAACTGCAAAACCCATGGTTGCCTCTACGCTAAATTGAAACAAGTATTGATGTTTAACTCCAGGTTCTTATGTCCAAGTCCATGTCTCGTCTGAAAACATCGAGAATATCTTAAACATGTTATAGAACATCTTAAACCGGTCTCTCAGATATCAAGAAAAAAAAAAAAAAAAAAAAAAAAGTCGAAAGATGGCATTTACCGGCAGTTTATTATTTATTAAACCCTTGGCCATGACGGGACTATTCATTTTATTTATGTATTTTATTATATTGTATTGATAATGGATTGTACATCGTGTTATTACGTGGTTGCAACTACTTTTTCTTCAACCTTCGTTTTTTTCCCTCTTTAATTACAAAACTATTTAGACTAATACGTGCATGTTAAATTATGTTTGGAACATGGATTTTAAAATTTTAATGAACTATAAAACTTCATAAGTGAGCTTATTCACACGCACGCTGTATGCGACTTTTAAGATGTAGTCTACTTCGGAATATACGTCGATTTCGTTATACATTAACCCCAGGGGCTCTATCTGGCGAGTATGGGCTTGACACACCCCAGGGTCCTGATCTGAATATCATCATTCTTCTCTTTCTTGGTGATTCCCTTCTACTTCTCTCTCTCTCTCTCTCTCTCTCTCTCTCTCTCTCTCTCTCTCTCTCTCTCTCTCTCTCTCTCTCAGAGTAACAGAATTTTTTTTTTTTGGCTGGTGCAGCATAAGCCTCGGGCTTCCTTGCACCATATGGCTAATAATAATAATAATTTACAGCTCACGGCCCATTGACTAGGTTCTTTATTAGGCATATCTACCTAATTGTTAATGGGACCTCTTAGCCCTCAAACTGGCTGGATTCGTGGTGGTGCGAACTCACCGAGGCGTCAAAAGCGGTTCCTACGGATGCTGGTCCATATTGATTCCTTTGCGTTCCGTAATTGGATAGTAAAAAAAAAAAAAAAAAAAAAGTAAAGTGCAGCCATTATCAACCCACTGCAGGAGGAAGCCTCCTCAACAATTCATGCTAAAGGAAATGGACCATTATCTGCCACGCTGGTCCAGTGCGGGTTGGCAGATCGACCGTATTCAGCAGTCAGGGGTTTGAATCCCGGTCTACTCAAAGAGCGTGTGCTACTGCACTCCCGCTCCTGCCCACTCGGCTAAGGAGGCCTAATTGGATAGTAGCGGAGCTTTACTGTGAAGAGCTTGTTTCATGTCATCCCTCAGGTGCTCTGTTGGACTAGTATCTTGGAAGACCGCCGCAGTAGGCTCAATTCACTTAACGGAACTAGTTCTGTACAATTTTCGCCTCGTAACATGGCACATCTTCCTACTGGAAGAACCGATTTCACTACAGACATGAAGGTATGCGCTTAGTCCGAAACAGTTTCCAGATAACTTGTAACGCCCAGTTGTTGCTCCACTGATATCAAGGGGCACAATGTCCATTATGAAAAATCTCCCCACATCATACCACCACCCACCAGCCTGCAATTGTTGACAAGTTGGCAGGATGGATCCATGGACATATGCTGTTTTCACTATATTATTCTAGTCCTCCCATCAGCGAGAAGCAGTCGGAACCGTGATTCGTCAGGTCAAAAACTATTTATTTAAATCTATTTATTAGGGTCACCCAGAATGTTAACCTTGAGGTTGTCACAGACATTCTCTCAGATATGCTAGGCAAGTTCTACTTGCTACCTGGGAGTCTAAAACGCTGAGGGAACTGATATTCGGGTGACACTCAAGTTAAGTGGACCCAATTTCGGCGAAGTCCGGACGGTCTGTGACAGCCAAATCCTCTGCTTGCACCTTCACGATGGTGGGACTGTTAGTAATCCTGGGTATAACCTCCATGCACAAGTACATGGTGGGTGACCACCCAGGTGTGAACCAACGTAAGCAGGGATCGAGGTGTGGCGCCCACACCACCTGGAGGAACGCCGCCCCTCTGTTACCAGGCAGTACTAGGTGGTAGATGACTCTCATCAACCGGTGAAATACCACCACTTTGCTTATTGGAGGCTTGAAGTGGTGGAACCCATGTTTAGTCTCTAGAGCTAAGTTCTGGTCAACCCTTCCCTATCTCTTCCATCATGCAGTATGATTGATGACTTTTGAGGTTATGATGAACGTCGTGGCGAGATCCAATATTCCTTACATTTCGAGGGTACAGCTCTAAAACGGTGTTCGCAGGCCGGCCGCTAGTTAGTACACCAGACCGAACCTATTGGTAACTCTCTAGGAGGCTTCCAGATCAGCTAGTGTATAATCTTGCTACCTCTACTCTGCCAGACAGTGACTGGAGGGAGTCCGAGTAGTGTGTATGCGGGGAGCATTGTCGAGGCCACGTTATGTCAAGGATCTGGCTATATTCTTACCACGTGTACGCCATATCCAAAAATTTCATTACTTCATACAGCATGTCCCACTCACTTTTTCTTACTATTGAATACACCATGAATTGTCAAACTAATAGAGCAAGCTTATCTGTGAAAAGATCTAAACCTCCCAAGCATTTCCTAATTCATTTCACAAATATACGTGGTCTTAATTCTAATCTCAACGATGTCCATTTCCACTTGCAGTCTGACAAACCCCATGTACTTTTTCTGACAGAATCTCAGTTATCGGTTGATTCAACTACTGCTCATCTCAGATGCCCAAATTATTCGCTGTGTGGTACTTGTGCATATGTCCGTTCTGATATTCCCTGTCAGAGACTTGGCAATTTGGAATCTCCTCTCTTTGATCTTCTCTGGCTTAAAATCCCTCTACCTCATTCTGCCAGATTCATCTGTTGTCTCCACCGTTCTCCCAACTCCACTAATCACTTGGAGCTCTTTGACTTCCTCTCTTTGCAACTTGACTTTCTTCAGTCCAACTTTCCTAACAGTGAAGTAATTTTCCTTGGTGATTTTAATGTTCACAACTCCAGCTGGCTTCCGTTTTCTAGTCACACTGACCCAGCAGGTCGAGATGCTGAGGCTTTTGCAATTACTAATGACCTAGCACAGATTGTTCATTTACCTACAAGAATACCGGACAATCCTAATCATACAGCCAATACGCTTGGTCTTTTTCTCACAAACAACCCTTTTAAGTACACGGTCGAAGTGAGAGGTCCTTTAGGCACTGCAGATCACAACTTGGTGATTGTCTCTTCTCCAATGGAACCTTTATCTCATGGCTATTCCCAACCTCGTGTTGTTTGGCATTACAAGAATGCAAAATGGGATGACCTGCAAGACTTCTTTTCTTCTTTTCCTTGGTCGGATTACTGTTTCAAAACTTCTGATGTCAACGTTTGCTCAGATCGTGTCAGTGAAATTATTCTTGCAGGAATGGAATCCCTTATCCCACACTCCATTTTAAAATCTCGTACTTTATGTAAACTTTGGTTTTCCAATAAATGTGCTAAGGCTGTCCAAGAGAAGAATTTTGCATATCGTAATTGGCTTGTTTCTAATTCTTCAGTTTCATTTTCTGCCTACAGCAAAGCTCGCAACAGTTGTAAAGCAGTTATTAATCAGTCCAAACTAGAGTTTGAACAGGCTAAGAGTAGAAAACTTGCTTCTTGCCCTAATGGCAGCCGAGCATTCTGGTCTCTTGCCGAAGCTGTTGGCCGCAACTTTTGCCCATCTTTGCTCCCACCTCTGTCCAAACCAGATGGTTCTGTTGCCACTTTAGCCAAGGATAAAGCTGACCTGCTAAGCATCCCATATTTCTTCCAGCTCATGTATTAATGATTTTGGTAAAACACCTCCCACCATTCCCAGCACGCTCCATTCAATGCCTCCTGTGGTCTTCCGTCAAAAGGATATCAGAAGGATTTTGATGAATCTTGATGCTAAGAAAGCTCCAGGTCCTGATGGTATTTCTCCACTTGTTCTCAAAACCTGTGCTCCTGAACTTACTCCTATTCTTTGCCGCCTTTTTTCACTTTCTTATTCCAAAGGTGTTTTTCCTTCTGCTTGGAAATTTGCTCATATCCAGCGAGTTCCTAAAAAGGGTGACAAATCCCTCCCATCCAATTATCGTCCCATTGCAATTACTTCTACTCTTTCTAAAGTAATGGAGAAATTAATTAACCGCCAACTCTTAAACTACATAGAAACCTTCCGTCTGATCAACGATCACCAGTATGGATTCCGTCAGTGTCGATCCACTGGAGATATTCTGGCTTATGTTACCCATTTATGGACTAATTCAGTGGAAAGGTTCGGTGAAACACAAGTAGTTGCTCTTGACATCTCAAAGGCTTTTGATCGTGTTTTGCATAAAGGTCTTCTAAACAAGCTTCCATCTTATGGTTTGCCAACTGTTTTTAGTAATTGGTTATTCAGTTTTCTCTCTGATCGCTCACTGAGGGTGATGGTAAATGTCTGTCTTCTAATTTCTCCACTAATGCCTGTGTCCCCCCAAGGTTCAGTTCTTTCCCCCACTCTTTTTCTCTTGTATATCAATGACCCTCTTCCATTGACTGGTAATCCTATCCATAGTTTTGCCGAAGATAGCACTTTGCATTCAACTTTCCATTTCGAGAAACCTTGTCCTGCTCAATCAGCTTCAACTTCTCGAAAATCTGCTATCAATTCCTTAAATGCCGATCTTCAGGTAATTCTCCAGTGGGGCAAAGACAACTTAGTTTATTTCAACTCTTCTAAAACTCAGTCTTGTCTTATATCTCGCAAAAAGGATTCTTCTACTCCTATGCTTATCTTTAGGGACACTTCGATTTCTAGGCAAAATGATATATCTCTTTTGGGGATTACCCTGACTTCTAATCTCTCTTGGCACAAGCACATTACAAATATTGCTTCCTCTGCATCTAAAAAACTTGGGTTTTCTCTTTCGCTCTCGGCTTTAATTTTCTTCCAAACAGCTGCTCACTCTGTATAAATCGCAAATCCGCCCTGCCATGGAATATTGTTCCCACATCTGGGGTGGTGCCCCCCTAACCTCTCTCAGGCTTCTTGATTCCATTCAGAAGAAGGCAGTTAGGTTAATTAATGATTCATCTCTAACAGAGTCTCTCCACTCTCTGTCTGATAGATGTACTGTTTCTGCTGCATGCCTCTTGTACAGATACTTCCATGGGCACTGTTCTTCTGAATTTTCTTCTATAATTCCTGCTCTCTCTTTCAAAACAGTCCGAATACGTGCCGCCACGAGCCAGCATCCATTTACTGTCCAACTTCAAACCAACAGAACCAACTTTTCATCTTCCTCATTTATTCATTTAAACTGCCGTTTTCTGGAACAACATTCCTTCATACGTATTTCCTGAAAATTACAATCTACAGAAGTTCAAGTCCAATGTCAACAAATATCTTCTTTCGTCTTCTTAACCTCAAACCCAAGCACAGTACTAAGTACTATAGGTTCTAATACCTCTCGTGTTTGGGGTTCACATAAAAAAAAAAAAAAAAAATTCTACTACCCATATGTATTGTCTTTAAATTGCGTGTTTCTTTGGTCGATTTGCCTGTTTTTGCTGAAAGAAAAACCCTTTTTTCCCCCCAGTTTCTGTGGAAAAAACCTTGCTATCTTCGTCTGGGACCAAGTCAGCCACGGAGTGAAAAAGCCCGTTAAAGTTCCTCGCACCATCGACTGGATTGAACCCGGGCCTTTCCGCCCGGTGTGGGGAGGATGGTGACGATACCACTGTGCTGACCGCGCAGACGATTCGTCAGACCAAGTAATGCTTTGGAACTGGTCTAGGAACCAGTTCCAGAGGGTCCCTTTTGCGGACCCCAGTTTGGGAAACGCTGCCCTAGAGCATATCTGCATACAGATCCTATAGAGAGGATTGGGAAACTTCAAGTGATTGTGCTCGAAACACAGTTTGAGATTTCTTTTGCATTCTTCATATGCGTATTTTGTAATTTGTTCTTTAAAAATGCTGTAATGGCTATAGCACGTTCTTCGCTCTGGTTTCAAAAGATAATGTAATTCGGACTGGGTGTTGTCATGGGTTGTAGACAGTTGAATTTGTTTGGGAATAAATTCGGCGATATAATTCTCTCTAATGTAGTCTGGGACTGAAACGGTTTGGCATGCTCTCAGAGTGGGAACCGACGTTCACACTATCCTCAGTTTTATATGAACTGAATACTACTGATGGTATATCACATTTTCGTATTTTGGCGGCAGCCAAGTAAATAAATTTTCTGTTATACTTTATGACGGCATCATAGGATCAGAGTACTTTAAAAGATAAAGATAACAAGAAATTTGCTGCATTTAGGATTCACACGAATTCGAACCACGGTCAACCACAGCGCGTGTACTAGTTGGAAAAAACCTTGACCAATAGAAGATCAGTTTTGAACGAAGTGAGCAGATTTCTGTGATTAATTCACTTTCGTTGCTCAGTGTTAAGTCCTAAAGTCTCTGATCTCTGGTTGTTGATCGCAGTTTATTTATTTTTTTAGTTGATTTACTGGAAAAACGTAATGTGCATTCTTTGGCCATCGAAAAAATATACATCGAGAAGTACATTAGCTATAACGTATCGATTCAGGGAGATTTACAGACTACCCAATCAGTAGAAAAAAAAAATTAAAAATATATAAATAATAAATAAACAAACTTGGGTAATCTTGGCTCTAAGCGGTTTATTGTGTGTAGAAACTGAACAAGTACGTAAACGCATAATTAGGGTAATATTTATTTTACTCAAAACATCAATTTACATATGAAAGCGACAGTCAAAATTATAACCAGTGGTTATTACACTGCTCGGCAAAATAAACAAAGCAAAATGTTTTTCACGTATATATTACAGTATTGTGAACAGTGTTGCCGAAGGCGAATATTTGATGTAATAGGCATCCTGGCATGCAAATACCAAGTATCCAATAGAAATCGATCTCCACTTTACAGAGCCGCACATTATGCAAATTGTTCATGCTTATAAAAACAGGGGTGCGACAACATCACTTCATTCCCCTGTTTTTTGGCTTTCTCTGTGAGATAGCCACATCTCCAGTACTCAGGATTGCAAGTCATCATCGTTTAGATCAGTGCTACTCAAAGTGTGGTCCGCGAAATGTTTGCATCCGGTCCGCGACGAATTGGAAATTCGTCGGGAACGTTAACTGGTCTGCGACGATCTGTATTTTACAAAAGTGTTGGTCCGCGACGGATTGGAAATAAAAGAAACTGGTCCTTCACCACAGATAGAGTGAGAAACACTGGTTTTGATGATTCTTTGAGATGGCGGGCCGTTGGACGACTTGAAGCCGAGCATTGGCAGGCAGAGGTGGCACTTTGGCTAAATGTATGCCAGGCAGTGTCGTCTCAGCACTATGGAAGCAGTTTCAGGAGACAGGAACCATTACAAGAAGAGCTGCCCCAGATCGCACAAGGGCTGCGTCAATCAGAACAGACCGGTATTTGGCTCACAGCACGACGGGATCCTAGGATGTCCTGTCATCACTGTCTCTTGAAGTTACTGCGGCCACAGGTGAAAACATTTCAAACCGAACTGTGTTAAGAAGGCTCAATTCAAGTGGACTCTACGCAAGGAGAGATCGTCGAAAGTGGTGCCATGAACACGTGACTTGGCACCCTCACAAGTGGGGTACAGTTCTGTTCTTTGATGAGTTCCCATTAGCATACAAACAGATTCTAGACGTTATTTCATCTGGAGATAAATATGAATGCGGTACTATTCCTCCTACATCAGAGGAAGGAACACGTGTAGTGTGGAATAATGATCAACGGTCGCACCTCTCGTCATGTGTTTGATAGGGGTACCATAACTGCGCAGAGGTACCGAGAACAGCTATGTGCGACTTTTTAGAGGTAGAGTTGGCCCAGATGTTCTTTTCATGCACGACAACGCCACTGCACATAGTGGTGTACATGAGATCAAGTGGTGGAGGAATATCTTGAAACTGAAAAAATCCGACTTCCATTGCCACGATCATCAGACTTAAATCCGACATATGTGAGACGTCCTTGGACGTCGCATTGCACGCCGACAGCCAACTCCTGAGCCATTTGGTGAACTAAGGTCTGCATTGGTGGAAGAATGGGATTTGTTGTCACAGAATCTTATATTAAGCACGGTTCATCGCTGACAGGTCTTTTTAGCCGTTCGAGGGGATCATCGCCGTACTGATGTCATGCAACCATATTTTCGAGCATCTTGTCTCAAGTTCTGTAACGTTGAGCTTTTTTGGCAGTTCTTATACAACCCCTATAAATGTTTCTTATAGCTGTCCGAAGTTTTTCACTGTCTCCTCGTTTCATTGTTATTCTATATCAGGGGTGACCAACTTAATTTGTGATGCGATCTATTTTTTTATTCAAAATATGCCGCGATCTACCATCTCAAGAATTTAATTGCACATGGTTAAAAAAGTTAATCAACACATACTGAAAATTGTTGTTTATAAATTTTAAAATTAAATACAATTCAGAATTCTTATTTTAAATTCACACGTATTTAAATTTTTAATTTATGTGAAGTTTGTGTCTTCATGTCATCTGCCAAGTTTTAAAAATTGGGGATATACTGCGATAAGAATCTTCTGTATGCAAGTCCATAAGAGTAGAGCCATTCTTCGTTTTTGTTTGTTTCAAATACGAAAAGGCCGATTCAATTTCATTTTTGTTCTTGAAATTTTCAAAAAGAGAATCTCTTATTTCTAAAAATGCGTCTTTGATGAATTGACCATCAGAAAATGGTTTGCATTTTTTTTTGCAAGACGGCGCACCTCAAATGATGCTAGAGATGTGGAACCAAAACAGAGATTTAAAAGTTCAATTCATTGTTTTACATTTGGGTACTTTTCTCGGCAAACATATTTCCAAAAGTCTTTTTCTGATGATCTGGCTTTTAAGAAGATATCGTTTAGCAATGTAATAATTTCATTTTCAAGTAATATTTTCTGCATGTGAAAAATCTCAGGTATTTTTTTCTGCAATTTGTTTCGTATCTAAGTCGACATTAAATGGATAAGAAATATATTGAACAATTTCTTCAATTGTTTTAAAATCATTGAATTTGGTTTTAAAATCATCAACTTTCTCAATTTCAGAAACACATTTCTCACTATTAAATTCAAAAACAGGATATTTTTGCAAATGATCTTAATATTTGCAAATGATCGAATTTTTTCTTTTCTTTGAGATCTTTAGCCATTGCGAAAATTGATATTTATATGCAGAAATACTACTAAATCATGTCACCCACATTTTTATTTTTTTCCTTGTAATTCCAAATTCAGATCACTTTACTGATGAAATCTGCCAATAAAACCAGATCACACAACCACTCCGTATTTTTTGCTGCTGATAATCATCTCCCCAAAAAAGTTTGATCAACAAATTTTTTTTATTTCATTCAGCAAATTTCGAAATCTCTGTAGAAACTTGCTGCGACTCAACCACCTCACATCTGTGTGTAATATCAGATCTGATTCATTTTCATCGAATTGCATTTTGAAAAGTCTCCTTTGAAGAGATTGTGTCCTCTGATGGAATTCACGATATTTAACGCTATGCCCATAACACTTTTAGTATTTAAGCTTTTGCTGGTTAACACTTGATTGTGGATGATATAGTGGTAACTCACAAAATCTGGGAATTCATTTGGCACAATGCGATGAATCCGTTAAGATGCCCCGTTATTGCTTTAGTTTCGTCTGTTGTTATTGATACGAACTTAAATAGTGGCAATTTAAATTGTTCAATAAAATTTTTGAATGCATTAAATATATCAAGATCTCCAGTTCTTTCTTTTAACGAAACCACACCCAGCAGGTCTTCTCTAACAAACGAATAAAAACGAGCAATTGAGCTGTGTCACTGACGTTTGTAGATTCATCCAGTTGTAAAGAAAATGACACATAATTAGCAATATAAGCACGCAATTGTTCCCTCACATTTTTACTAATTTTTTCGATGCGTCGCATCACAGTATTTCGAGATAATTGCAGATCTTAAAGAGCACTTTTAATTTCATTTTTGTTCTTGAAATTTTCAAAAAGAGAATCTCTTATTTCTAAAAATGCGTCTTTGATGAATTGACCATCAGAAAATGGTTTGCATTTTTTTTGCAAGACGGCTCACTTCAAATGATGCTGCAGTTACTGCTTTAGATTTTAAATGAAGAAATTTTGTTGGTGCTAATAATCTGGATTTAAATTCTTTTAATTTATTATTTCTAAGGTCACTATTATGCGGATAATCCGATTGGTATTTACCATGGAGCGAGTTGAAGTGCCTTTCTAAATTTCCTTTTTTTGGTATCGCCACGGAAACATTGCAAATCAAACAACAACATTACAAAAAAGTATTCTAGTTCCCACTCTTGATGAAAGTGATACGTTTTACTCTATTTCGTAGTATTCATTTTAAATCAAAGGGTATTAAATTAACGTATAAGTACTGCCCAGTTATTAATATTAAGTAAGCTAAATAAGAATTCGACACATACGATGCTCTTCACAATGTAACTGCGTGAATTTTCACTAGACAAGCTTAGCGGCTGCGTGGCGACAAGAGTAGTCACATGGTTCAGCGGATTTATAATAAGCTTATGCAGTGGGGCGCATAATAATAATAATAGTTAGATTTTGTCTAATCAATTTTTTATATATATTTAAAATTCGTCGTGATCGACCGAAATTAAAGCAGCGATCGACTTGTTGGCCAACCCTGTTCTATACTACACAACGCCGACCGGGCTAGTCGGGTGGGTAAAGTGCCTGCCTGGCAACCCAAAGGTCGGTGGTTCGAATACAGCCTCGGGCTTGGATCAGAGTAGAAAATGCAAAAACCTTGGGAGGTGCAATATGGCCACAGAAGCCAATGCGCCAACAACTCACAAAAAAAAAAAAAAAAAAAACTACACAACAATACCAAATTTTGTCCCGTCTCATCACAAGCTGCACGACTTACACCACTTTTTCTACGTGTTCTGTTCATTTTGTCGGCATTGCATTTTCATTTCAGTTAAATGGCTATGGTCTATCTCATAATTTTCGGTAGGCTATTGTCGTCTAATTTTTTTTTTTTTTTATGTCATACATTTGGCTGATATTTTTGAATCTAATGTTAAAATTGGATTAAGTGTAACTGAGATTATATAATTTAAAATTTGCCTAATCAACTGGTTTCCCCACTCCTCCACTCCTCCCAATAGGAAGGTCTAAATACAGCCTTAGCCGCGTGGTCAGGCGCGGGTGTATATGAGTATATATGTGCTTTGAGGATTCGTGGTTCAAGCCCGTGACTGATAAATACGGTGTTGTTTCTTGTATTCTTTCGATCTTGTGAACTCCTCTGACCGTGTGGTCTTCCCTGAGCATAAACAGAAAATTTATCTTATTTTCTTTATCATCGACGTACTTCTGAAATGAAGTACAGTACGTCGTTTCTCATGGTATGGCCTAGGACCTTTGATGGCTGGGTTGGGGGGGAAGCCCATTGTCGCCGACATCTGCCTTTACATTTTGGACAATTCCATGCTCCCTACGATGTGGCAGTTCATTGTTACAGACACATGTTTGTTTAAATAGGATAATTCCTCATACCATGTTGCCGGTACTGTTCGAGAATTGTTCATGTACATGAATGTACAAAAGATGGAATAATCAGCACAGAGTGCTATTTGAACTCTATGGAATACGTGGGATTAACTGGAACGGCGAGCTAGGCCAGACCAACGCTTCCCACATCGCTATCTCAATTGGTCACTGATCTGAAACAGAGTGGAGAACTATACCCATACAGGCTATCGCTCGTTTGTGGAAAGCCTACGCTTTAAGAGCGGAGTATGTCGTAACGACCCAAAGGGGACCGACACGCTGTTGAAGTGAGTGACGGTAACGTTAATGTGAAATCGACGTATGTTCGGATACTTTTTGAAGAATAGTGTTCAGGGAATGCAAAATATATACAGTATATATATACGAGGGGGTATCAGAAAGTTCGTACCCTGACCGAGATAAAACATCAGTAGGAAGATTCCATTTTTAATATAAGTTGTCTACATATTCAATAACTAACATGTGAAATTTCATTGCGTAGGTGATTGTACACCAGAGGTAGAACCCGAAATCTGAGGAAGGACACTATGGTTGACAAAATAAATGGAGTATCGAGCAGTGATCAAGTTCCTGCATTTGCAGGCAAGAAAGCTCAGGAAATTGACGAAGAAATGAAAGCTGTGTATGGGCAGAATTGTCCACCCTATGACACTGTAAAAAAGTGGAAACGGGAGTTCCAGTGCAGTCGTACAAGTGTCTTTGACGAGCCAAGATAAGGAAGGCCATCAACATCCACAGACAGTGAGACGGTTGCAAAGGTTGAGCAGCTGGTGCTGCGTGACAGACGTGTGACAATTCGTTTCATCGCAAATGCAGTGGGAATTAGTTATGGGTCTGCCCACAGCATTTTTCATGACCATCTGCGCATGTCTAAGGTCTCCGCACGATGGGTTGCAAGATTGATGACGCCTTTGCAGAAGCAGTGTCGAATGCGGTGTTCTCGCCAACCGTTGGATTTGTGTAATGCAGGTGCTGAGAACTTTTTTAGGGTGAACCCACACTATTCTCCTGACCTAGCACCGTCAGACTTCTTTTTTGTCGAGAAATGAAGAAACCATTGCTTGGACGCCCCTTTTATTCGTCTCAGAAAGTCATCAATGAAGTGGAATCGTGTTTTCACGCAAAAAGTGCCGACTTCTATAATCAAGGCATTAAACAACTGATCCATAGATGGGAGAAACGTGTTACTCTACATGTAGAGTACATAGAAAAGGATTAAAGTTCCGGTGAAGTTTCGCCTTTCTAGGGTCATTATTTCTAGGTAAGGGTACGAACTTTTGATACTATCTTGTAAACTCCTCTGACCGTCTTGGGCGTCCCGCAGTATAAACAGAAAATTTATTTATTTTATTTGTGTAAAATGCTATTCTAAAAATTCCTTTAAAAACTCTGTAGTGAACCCGTCACGTTTGATACTTGCAGTTTTTAGCTGGTTTAACATGCTTGTTATTTTGGCCAAATATTCGTTTTTGTATGATTTATATACACATACGGTTTTTCATCTCCGAACTCATACAATTGCATACATCTCTAGGTACACTTGCGAGAACAACATATAATTTAGTTGATATATAGATTGGAAGCTTATTGAGAGATGATATAGCGCCCATTGTGCGCATGCGAAGTCGCTTGCACAGTTACGATATTCGCTTCCTGAGTAAGCAATGTGGTTAACACTACAACAGATGTATTATTGTGAAGTGTTATTTCAAACTCATTTCCTTTGCAGAAGTAAGACAGGTTAAATAGAAGCTTGTAAGTTCACCAGACTCCTAATTTTTTAATCTAGCATTTATGAACGATCTACACTCAGTGGAAGAACTAAAGGACATTCTCCGAGACATACTTCATAGCGCAGACGAAACATTTTTCTTCTGGTTTGAGTGTTTCTGGTTTTGAGCACATAATGGTGGGCACCTCCAGAATCTCTTATAACACATTGTGACGTTATATAACAGGTCTGCACGTGAACCAAATTATATGTTGTTCGTGCAAGTGTAATCGGAGATATATGCAATCGCACAGGTTCTGAAACATTAAAAGCACCCTGTTTTTATTTATGAAGGCATGCAGAAGAATAATGCCTTTTTTGTTGTTTTTGTCTCGGAATCTGATAGGGATATTACAGTGAAACAAACATATGGATGATGCTTAATTAACTATTTGACGCGGTGTGTTATTAACATAATCATCTTTGTGGTCCATACATTTCCGCAAACGCCAAAGCAGTTTCCTTGACACCGTCAGGATAAAACTGCGTGTCTTATTTACAGTGGAACTGATGCTTCATAGTCGTAGAAAGATCTTGCTCTTGAAGCTCTTCCTTAGGTTTGGAGAAAAACTGATGGAACGAGCTGTTGGGGATGCAGTAAGGAAGTAAAACCTAGCAGTAAACTCTTTCGGTTGTTGATGCAAAATTCATGCTAACTGGTGTACTTGTAGTTGGTGCACTAGTTAGCATGAATTTTGAATGTACCATACCATTATTTTATTTATTTATTATTGGTACTGGTGAACTTTTAAGACGTTTACCTTGCTCATGGATTATAACGAAGTTCCCAACTCATCTCCAGTCATCATACTACATAAGAATTCTTCACATTCATGCTCGTAACGCACTCAAAATATCTCCACAAACTAACCACCGGCTTCTCCTTCATTGCATCGTTCAGGATTTGAATAACCTGGAATCTGATTGATCCGATGAAAAAATATTCGCACCTTTCAGAAGGGTGTGAATATTTTAATATAATATCTTAAATACGGAAAAGGTTCACACCTTTTCCGTATTTAAGAATACAGAAAATAGCGAACTGGGACAAAAGTTTTTCTGAGATATCCTCTGGTTGTCTTTCATTATCTTATCTGGCCGTTGTTGGTGAGCCTAGTCAGTTGTGTCTGTTGCTGTCCAATTATGCAGCTTGTCTTGAAATGTTGCCTGGTCAACTATCTTCAACATGCGTAAACCGAGAACGGACATCAACACTACTTTTATTCTCCGGTGAATTTTGATAAGTAAAATATTTCTTGCAGTGAGAAACTCGATAACTGTACACTGCTTTTACTGCATTGGTGTCGTCTGCCACGTTGACTGATGTAACTTGAGATCTCTGGCTGAAGCATTTGAAGGCGGGAGGGGGCTACTTTTCAATTTCTTGTGCGCATACAGGATGATAATAATGAAAGTGTGTCACTTTGGCTGCCTATTGGCTGCCAAAGTGACAATAATAGTGAAAATAATAATAATAAATAAACAAAAATAATAAAAATTGCAGAAGCCTTCCGCCCCAACTGTAGTGCTACCTTAAACATTTGTTCTTTGCCAATTCTCCCTCCTTTTAATAATCATCATCATGCCTGGTCGCGCAAGCCAACAAACTTGTGATTCCTGCGGCAAAAATATTAAAATCTTTTTGATCTGTAATGGCCCCTGCAAAAGAACCCTAGGGGAGTGCTGTTCTGGAAGTTCTGCGATTCCAAAGATAAGTTCCACGCCTCGATCTAGATACTACTGCAGCCAATGCAAAAGCGGCATTTCAAGTGCTGGAAAAAACAACGCAGAGAGAGACAGCACTACAACTGACCAAAATCACACTATGAGCAATATGTCGTCAGAAGATTTTTTACACACCTGTCAGGCCTGCCTGAAGAAGGTAAAACACGTAATAATCTGCAATGGCGACTGCAGCCGATCCCTATGCGGCAATTGCTCAGGACGGTCACTAATTTCTAAAATGACAAAGGTAGCTAAAGAGCGTTACTTTTGTGCCCGATGCCAGTGCAAACCTGCCCCGAGGGTCGCCACAGAAGCTAACATGCTGCCAGCGCAGAATGACGACCCCAAAGACTCTACATCACTGAATACAGATGCTAACACCGTACAGTCACTAGATGGATCTATAACAGAACAAATTCATTCACTGCGCCTAAACCTGGAGGCAATAATGGCAGAACAGAGCAATCAAATCACTACCATTGTCAGAGGAGAAATCATAGAAGTATGGTCCCGAATGGAGCATGTTCTGGTAAATCTTCATGTAGAACATGAGAGAACGAAGGCTAAGCTAGAAGCTTACCTTGAAGGAAGGGGGAAAGAAATGCCACAGCGCCCCCTATCCTATACCCAAGCGCTGAGGACAACTCCAGATACAACCGCAAGCATCAAACTACCATCAACAAAGAAGAAAACACTACTCAGCACGCCACATCTGGTCATAATAAAGCCAGTGGAAAACTCGACAATAGACAGTAGCGAGGCAGTAAAAACTACCGTTGTCCAGAAACTGGCCAAGGACTTCAAAACCACAAGAATAAAGTCCATCCGAAAAACAAGAAATGTTGGAGTAATCATTGAAACAACAACCAAGCAAGAGGCTCACTCTATCATCACCAATCCAACAGTCAGTACCCTAGGTCTTACAGCAGAAATCCCTAAAAAGAGAGGCCCATCCATACGTATATTTGATGTGGGCAAGGATATCACTCCAGATAACATCACAGATGAACTCTTCAACAGAAACTTCCAAGAATTAACTGACATAAGTAATGCCAAGGAACACATCAAACCAAAATATCACACTAGCTCCAAGTCTCCCCAGCTATACAATTGGGTGGTGGAGCTTTCTCCACAGGCATGGAACATGCTCAAACTACAGGACAGAGTCTTTATGGGTTGGAGCAGTCACCGCTTCAAGGAGCACGTGCCTGTTCCAAAGTGCTTCCGATGCTGCCATTTTGGGCACACCACCCACACATGCATGCAAACCGTGTCTACCTGTGGGCACTGTGCCCAAAAAGGGCATGACTATAATTCTTGCCCAAACAGATCTACAGATGCAGTTTGTGCAAACTGCAAAGCAGCAAAGCTCGATGCAGCACATTCTCTCAGGGACAGTAAGTGCCCTGTTTATCTAAAAGCTAAGAGGAACCAACAAATAAAGACCGATTATGGCAGCACGCCCTAAATCATTCAACAGCAATATCATAAAGTTTATCCAACTAAACGCCCAGCGAGCCCGTGCAGTAAGTGCCCAGATTAGAATCAGAGCCGAAGAGGAAAATGCTGACATATTAATTCTACAGGAGCCATATACCCATTCAAAGCAAGTCAGGGGATACCCCCTGACTTTCAAAATCATACATACAGATGAAGATACGCCCTGGGCTGCCATAGCTGTCCGTAACCCTAACATCATGGTTACAAGAATTTCCTCCCTATGCACTGCATGGGCGGCGTGTGCCCATGTAATTTGCCCGTTGGGAGCCTTCTACCTCATCTCCCTCTACTGCAGACCTGGCCAAGATATCACTCCAACAATAAATTATCTACGTACAGTCCTTGCTACACTTCCCAACAGCAAGATTATCCTTGGGGCAGATGTAAATTGCCGCTCTCCTACCTGGTACAGCCTGACCACTGATCGCTCTGGGTGCCACAATGGGCAGCTTCTTGAAGATTTCCTGGCCACTTCTCCCTTCCTGGTTCTGAACAAGCCCAATAACCTGCCTACCTATTCCAGCACTCTGTGGGAATCCACAATAGATATCTCCATAGCTACACGATCCATTTCCAGCAAAATTTCTGGGTGGCAGGTCAATGAGGCCTGGACCACCTCAGATCACAGAGCTATTACATTTCAACTTACAAGATCCATTGATCCAACTCCACCACCTCACTACAATATTAGTCGCTATGCCATTAACAAGGCCAATTGGGAAATCTTTTGCTCCACGCTGCAGACCATGATCCAGAACCACAACTCTTCTGATCTTCCAGCACTGGACCCAAACCAACATCAAAAGCTCACAACAGAAATCATCATCCAGGCCTGCAATCAATCAATTAGAAAGAAAAGACCAATGCCTAATGCCGTCCCATGGTGGTCCCCAGAGCTGGAGCACCTTCGCCGAATTGTACACTCCAAAAGAAAAGCCTTTCAGAGAGCTCGTACCTCTTGGCCCCCAAATGAGGTCAACACCCTCCGTGAAGAATATCGAAGAGTCAGAAACGACTACACCTCCCTTATAAGGCAGTGTAAAAGATCATCTTGGGAACGACTCGTCAAAACGACTGGCAATACTGAACCCTGGGGGGTGGTGTACCGCATCACCACCAACAAGCTCCCGAGGGGCGAAGTTATCCAATCCACTCTCACACCAAACGGCACTATGACTACATCGTGGGAGCAGTCTATGGCCAATATTCTGGACACGCTTTTTGGTACAGATACTGATCCTCTGACAGTACAACAGCAAGAAATATGCCAGGCAAACAACATCTACTTCAACAATGCTGTAGAAGACCAATTTACCACAGATGAACTGCAGCAGGCTCTTACCAAAATGAAAGAGAGGAAATGTCCCGGACCAGATCTCATTGAACCCGAAGTCCTTAAAAAGACCGCCCAAATTAACATCCAGTTTCTACTCGACCTCTTCAATAAGTGCTTGTCCCATGGATCTTTCCCAGAAGAATGGAAAAACGCCAATGTAAAACTGATCATAAAAAATCCGTCTAAACCACTCCAACAACCAGAGTCATACCGACCCATTGCCCTTTTATCCATGGTCAGTAAACTGTTTGAACGACTACTCCTAGTACGGCTCCAAGACCATTACACCAAAGCTGGGCTCCAGTCCAACTTCCAGTTTGGATTTCGACCGGGGCGTTGCACAGAAGACGCACTGCAAAGGATCATCTCTGCAGTCTCAACTTCTACCTCCAAATACTACCTACTAATAGCAATAGATTTCGCAGGAGCATTTGACAGGCTCTGGTGGGCAAGTATCCTTCGCAGACTTAGGCAAGCAAATATACCATTAAATTTATACAAATGCATCGAAAACTACTTATCAAATAGGAAAATTACAATCTCCTCAACGTACCGAAGAATTACCAGGTCAATCTACAGAGGTTGCCCCCAGGGTTCAGTCCTTGGTCCTTTTTTGTGGAACATTGTCCTGGATGAGCTCCTTGGACTGGACCTAGGTCCTGTAGGTATACAAGCCTTTGCTGATGATGTGACCATTTCGATTGAGGCTGACAGCAGAGCTTCTCTGGAAGCCAGAGGAAACCAGGCACTTCAAATCCTTCAGAACTGGGCAGCCCTACACAAACTAAGACTCTCACCCCAAAAGACACAATCCATTCTCCTGAAGGGATCACTGCAGCCTACTAGAAACCCCACTATCAAATTTCAAGGCCAAACCGTCAAGCTAGTTTCTACGTTAAAACTACTGGGAATAATACTTGACCCTAAGCTCACTTTCTCTCCGCATCTTGCACACCTCCACGCGAAAGTGAGAAACTACACTGCTCTCATCGCACGGGTGAGTCGTCGCGATTGGGGACTGAACCGACGCACCCTTAAGATTCTGTACAAATCAATCTTCCTTCCCTTCATAACGTATGGATCAGGGGTCTGGTTTCGCAGGGCAACTCTTTACAACAACAAACGTAAACTGGGAACCATCCAGCGCACCATCCTTCTTACTATTACAAGGGCATGCTGCACAGTTAGCAACCCAGCCCTTCAGGTTCTTGCGGGCGTCCTTCCGCTTGATCTGGAGGTTATTCGAAGGGGCCTCCACTACTGTCTATCCAGGGGTATACCAGCAACTATCCTTGGACACTCCATCAATAACCTGAATGAAATCAGGCAGGAAAAGAAAAAAATTGCCATCCTACTACTTCAGACCTGGCAGGACAGATGGACTGCTACCGACAAGGGCCCAATCACCAAGAAATTTATACCTTATGTGAATGCCGTATTTCCTAAATCTCCAACTTGGTTTTCTCCTGGTCTTCATACCACCTACCTCATCACTGGACACGGATCAATAAACCATAAATTAACATCCATGGGAATCATTGACAACCCCTACTGTGCATGTGGTGAAATAGAAGACTGGAACCATCTAGTATATACCTGCCAACACTATGAGGACCTCCGCAGCATCCTGTTTACTCGTATACAAGATAACCCTCAAGGAAATGAACACTTATTCATCACAGAAGAAAACTACTACTATGAGTTTACCAAGTTTGCACAAGCCCTCTTCACAAGACGGAGCACCTTATTGCCAACACAAAATAGGAACAACCCAAACATCTGATCCTAACCTAACTGGCCAACTGATCTTAACCTGGATAGGATCAACTGGCGTATGGACCACCTCATTCCTCAGTGGCAACTTGCACACGGCTCTCTTGCTGTCTTATTTATCGTCCTTCCCGGGTTCCCCTTTCAACTGATGGCGCTTATTGCTCCATTGATAACCTGGAGGATACCTTCGCCTACATCCTCCATATTTCTAGCTATACCCTCCTTTCTTGCGTACACTCTGTACTTCCCCGACTGTACCTTTTTTTTTTTTTTTTTTTTTTTTTGTCTCCGTCCAGGAAGCTCTGGCGACCCTGGCGGAGACAAGCCAGAGAATAATGGGCAGACTGGCTACCTCCTAGTGGTGTGTGCGGGCAACGTGGAGTCCCACTAGGGGCCCTGCGGCCAAATGCCAGGACACACAACAGAACCTAACGCAATATGTCATATACAACACACAACACTTTTCTGGCATTTACAGTAGTACTGTATTCCTTCACAGCGAACATATGGCGCAGATGTGGGAAACCACAGGTGGCGCCTGACCCTAATACTATGCACACTATGCACACTATGCCTATTGGCTAAGATCAAAGTGCCTGTAGATGGTAAACCATGAATCGCGCAGAAATGAAAATTTCTTCTTTAATTTATTTTACTAGGTGGTTCCAGCTGACCGTTGGCAACCCCGCCCTATATTTACAAAATCATACCGATTAAGATTTAGAATATCCTACAGAGATTTAATGTCCAGTAATGTATCAAAGGTAGTCTGGCTCCAGTTCAGAGATACCAATATAAATCATAGTTCTTAAATTTACTCAAACTCAGAACACTCAGGTCTCCAAAATACTGATGCCCAATAGTGAATCGAAATAAAGTATAAAGTCAAACTCATTGTAAATCCAATTCACAATATAGATAATTATATTCAAATAATAACTCGCTCCACCGAATAATTCTTAAAATTTGCTAAAAATAATAATCGAGACCACTGACGAGAAGCTTCATCTAATTAATATCCTATGACATGTCAATAACAAAACTTGCACTGTAAAATCCTATATTGCTTCAGAATAAATTTCATGCTTCAATCCCGCTGTAACATTTTGTAAACTCTGTATTATACCCAGTTTATTTTTTCTATCACCTAGAAGTTTATGCAATTCGTGTCCCACAATCAACCAAAATCAGTTTTAAGTTCCAGAATCAAATGGTAGCTCCAGTTGAACTACGAAATTTTGTGATACCTAGAAACCACGAGTCCTAATTAGTACAAATCCAAACGGTCACCAAATGAGAGACGTTATTGATCTGTGTTTGAGGTCCAGCGTGGGATCGTTCCAAATATTAATAGTAAGCAATTCATTGCATTAGATGGCCTGAATCCCAAGAGATTACTTCATTGTTCAGTTCTCAGAAAGCGTTCCAGTTCATAATACCAGTTGTGATTTTCAGCTTTTCTGGCCTAGATAATTTCATCGCTTGACATCTGGTATATTCACGTAGAACACTCAGTCCGTTACTTAACCATCTGTAGTGTTGTCAGATAAATTTTTAGATCGTACAGAACTAACTTTAATTAGCTAGGTAATTCTCATATGCTCGAGTGTCGTGTCGCCTTTAACATTACACTTTAAGTGACTATGCTCTTAAGACAGATATTTATAACAGAGTGCAGCTAGATAAAATCGCTCGAACCTATAATTAGACCAACCTGTGCATATCTTTCGTCGCCTTTCAAGAATGGATCTGATCCTGACAGAAAGTTTGACGTACCAACTTCTTTCCCGTCTCTTCTCTTTCCCTCGAAAATCAAAAAGATCACGAATGAAATATTCCTTCTTAATATCTGAATCTAATAAATTGCGTTTATAAATTTTGTGCATAACTCGTATTCATCTGTACTGGAATAATATCATAAATTATAATTTTTCATTTCAATGTTCCTATCTTTGCACCACCAGTCAGATCTCCTGAGCATATTGCCCGTTCCCTCATTGTTATCTTTCTCCCTGTTTATCCTTGCGATTATAGTACAGGTCCCCGTCTACAGAATAGATTTAATCCTGACTTCCAACAAGTTCGATCGAATTTCCGAATAAAAGATCTGCTTGACCTTTTCAGTAGATTGACAGACACAATGTGAACCCTCCTTTATAACTACTACGTTCGATAATCGGTGTATCCCTAAAGGACTGTCGGCTTCCAAGACTTATTGTGCCGATTCATCCTGAAACGGCACATTTGTTGTATTTAATTCAAATCGTTTTATTGAGTCGAATAATTCGGTCCGTTGATTTTTCTAAACCTGTCAACCTCTGTTCCATCCTCATTGCACATCACAGAGAGAGAGAGAGAGAGAGAGAGAGAGAGAGAGAGAGAGAGAGAGAGAGAGAGAGAGAGAGAGAGAGAGAGAGAGAGAGAGAGATCTATATTATAATGTAGATCTCTGCGAATTCACTTCTGTAAAATTAAGTCGAAAGCTCTCCCCGAATAATTATCGGAGACAAAATTTTAATTTTACCGATGTGAATTCGAGGTGAGCTTTCAGTTTCAATAAAAGTGGTTTTTATTGACTAAATAATTTAAAAATATAGTCGGAAATGGTATGTGAATACTTTTATTAGATAACATAGTAGCTCTGATTCCTATCACCTCCGGAATTAAATCGAAATATGAACCCATGCTGCCGAATTGGTTCGGTGGGTCGCGTGTTCTAATCTCGCCTCCAGTATGTGATGCGATTATGCCATTTTTTTAATATGAAGTATAAATGTCGCAATATGATTCCGGTAATCGAATTGCCTTAAACTAAATACATACTATTTTATTACTAAATACTCTGCTGTGAACTATTATTATTATTATTTTTTCTCTGCCGTGTACGATCGACTACCATCTGAGTATTATTCAAAATAATAATTTCTTCCACTATAATTAGAAGAAATGTCTTTGGGTAACCTGATTTAGCTGGTTTAGTCCAGTGGTTACAATCTTATTATTATTTTTATTTCACTCTCTCACAAGCAGTTTACAGATCCAATGAACTGACTCCTCGTGGCCCTAGTTGCCTTGGCGCAGAATCTATATCAACCAAGCAGTTGCGAAGGAAAATTTATAAATTAGATTATGATTATATGAACATTACATATGAATTATGTTCCAAGTTTAAAAGATCTCAATCTTTTTCCTCCCGGTTGCCCTTCCTTCCATTGCTTTTCTTGGCCACCTGTTTTCCTCCATTCGTGTCACGCGACCGCCCATCTAAGTCTTCAGCTCTTTATCACTCCTGCTATATCAGGTTCTCCATACAGTTCCTTCAGCTCTTGATTTGTCCTTATTTTCTACTCTGCCCCGACCTTTAAGGGGCCAAAGATTTTCCTTGATATCTTCCTTTCCCACACCTTTAAAGATTTTTGTCCTTCTTTCTAAGCACCCATGCATAAGTCACGACAGGTCGTACCACTATACGATCTGTTATATATGATCCCATTGGAGGTGGTGGCGGCGGCCGATACTTTCCTCATAATCCTCTCCAATACTAAGTTAAAAAAGGACCGGCAACAAAGGATCCCCTTGTCTCGGCCCTCTCTTCACTTCGAAGGACTCACTTAGTATACGACTGTCCACATTATGAGAACCTCAGAGGTATCCTCATCACGAGGATTAGATAGCTTCCAAAAGGAATGGAACATCACTTCTTGGACACCGAAGAGGAGTACAGAGCGCACTCCCAGTTTGCGCAGGACCTCTTCGCCAGAAGAAAGACGCTCATTGCCATTATCCGGAATTAACTTTGAGCCACAAAATGGAGAAATCCATGAATACACGGACGGGGCTCGCCCCATGAATGTCAAGCTATGCTGTGAATCCCGGAGAAGACAGCGCAGCGCAGCCCCAGCTGCCTGATACCATATGGCGATCTGAATAGGGCGCCCTAACCCTCTTCACTTTAAACCCCTATCCCTGGCGGGGTAGAAGGGGACGGCCTCTTCCATCTCCTCCTCTCCTCGCCCCTCCCACTTTCCTTCCTGGTAGGGCATGGCCCACTGAAAATCGGGGCCGTCTACTCTATTGACCCCGCTTCTGTCTTTCTCCCCCCAGTCTTCAGTCTCCCCCCCACTCTATCTGTACATAAGCGTATGCCCTACACGTCAAAATTTTAACATTTCCAAATTACTGCTCGCCCAAAATTCGGACTATCTAAGACCTAGCGATATCCCCTCATGCGTCTTATCGTTCTCAAATGTATATATGTACGCATATTCATGGATTTTTTTTTTTAGGTCCTAGCCACTGAAATCTCAAAGAACTAGGTGGCAGGACCTGCCAGAGTAAATATCTTAAACTGCTGGGTACCTGGTCTGCCTCCACGGGGCGAGGTGTGGGCAACGTTGGGCCCCAGCAGCCAAATGACCAGAGGAACAACGGTACACGACACTATACTTTACATTACCCATATACTTTTAAATCTCTGGCCTTCCCAGTGAACTGGTACACCCACAATAAAAGAACGCGGAGATGGGGGGAAACACCTGGTGCCGTCTGACACAAAATACACTTTACACCTTACACTTCGAAGGACGGGCCCACCTTCCCGTGGTGTGGACGAGTACCCAGAATAATTTGTCCAGGTGACTGATGCTTCTAGGTAGCCAAGAGGCCAGAACAGAACGCACACAAACCTACGTCGTTCACATTTCTGGCCCTTTATAGTGTGGTACTATTCTTCCAAGAGATACGAGGCGGAGTTGAACTGACGTTCTAGGAGCCATCCTTTACATATACACATGTCCTTGTCCACTTCGAAGGACTCGGAGAGATAGATTCCTTTGCACCTTAACCTTCCTTCCAGCATGATCTTCGTCAGCCTTACAAGCATTTTTTTTTTTTGGTATGCCCAGGCTTCCCATCGTTTCCATCAGCTCCACTCTATTCACACTGTCATATGCCGTGCTGAAATCAATAAAGATATGCTGCATACTAATTATATTCGTAGCACTTCTCCAAGATCTGTCTGAAGGTGGAAATATGGTCAACAGTCGACTTCCCTGCACGGAACCCACTTTGATATTTACCAACTATTCTTTCTGCTAGTCTTGATATTCTTCTAGTCAGAGTGAAGGATAAAAGCTTATATGTTGCACTAAGTAGGACAACTTCTCTGTAATTCCCAAAAATTATTTTATCTCCCTTCTTGTGGATTGGATGATTACCACTGTCTTCCAGTCATTTGGCAATTCTTCTCTTTCCCATATGTCCGATATTAGGTGATGTAATTTTTGGATCAGCTTCTCGCCGTCTGCCTTTGTCAGTTCTGCTGGGATGTTATCTTCTCCGTTGCTTTATTTTTAGCCCTTTGGACTGCATCCCGTACCACTTCTATTGTTAGGCCCAGGATACCTTCAATTGCATTATCTGTTTCTTCTTTCTATTCTACAATTTCTTCTGGGCCTGCCTGTTCTTTATTAAGTAAGGAACTGGCTTGACATAGACGAGTGGTCAGGGCGCCAGTGCAGTAGCACACGCTCTGAATGACCAGGGTTCAAGCCCCTGACTGCTAAATACGATTAACATTTGTATTGAAATTTTTTTTTTTTTTTTACGTTTCCTACTGCTTTCTGGAATTTCCTGTTATTAAATGTTGTAATACTGTATTACAACATTTAATTGGAGTTGGCCGAGCTTGAAATTATGGCGTGTCGTATAGTGACTGTGGAAACTGACTGAAGCTTATTCAGTCTGAGGAGCTTTCAAGTACCCTTGCTAGAGGTACAGATGACACTCTACTGTTGACTCGCTCGGCAGGCTGATGAAAGCGATGGCGAGGAAATCCAGGCCTTTTGCCACTCTACAATGCGAAGCTTGAAAAGGCGCAGGACAGGTGAATTTAGTTTTGTCTACAGTTTCTTCATAACAGCGGGAACGTACACACAACTGGTTCATCAAGAACAAACATGCTTCTTACAGCTTTTCCATCTGATTCTGATACCTTATTGATAAACGAAAGCAAGGCTAGCGTCCTCATTAGCTGTGAGTTAAATTTGCTTTATTGTTAATTAGAATGTTTTTAACTGAGATCGCTAGTTTCGCACGAAAAATTGTTTAAATGGATGCTGTCTGTTGTTTCCAGAGTCAGTCAAATTGAGGTCCGTTAGATCGAGGGTTTACAGTGCAGCTTTAACTTTTGAGTTATTGATAACAAAGAATAATTAAGATGCATAAGTGATTTATAGAGCTGCCAGGTTCAGAATTGCTAAAGGAGAATATTATCACACCACGAAAAAGAAGTACTTTTATTCTTGTTATTTTATTTATTTATTATTATTTAATTTTAAACGTACATAATCTTTGGTAACAGAAAAATAAACATGATTTATGACACAATTGTGTGGCTCTGTTGACGATATTTGTTTGCTAGCTTCCTTAATCGAATATTTGTAGCCAAAACTTTTTTGCCATCTGCTTTTTGAGCTGTGTTACTTCCAAAGGATAACAAGGTGAATAACTGAGTATTTCTATTGGGGGAAGGCTGAAATGTATGCAAGCATACATTTCAGTCTTCCTTGAGCCGTCCCTGGTCCAAACTTCTTGATGAAAGCTTGTAATTGGTTGTGTACCCACTGTCATGATTTCAGATCATACAATTTCTTTTTGTGGGACTGTGTTAAACGAAAATTGTAGGCTAGAAAACCGACTAATTTGGACAAATTAAGAAGTATTCTCTTAGGCATTCAGTAAAACTGTTCTAGAATGATTAAAAAATGTGCTGGGGATGCTAGCGCTTCTGTTAAAATTCAACGTTCATAACTTAAAACGGAAATAAATGATCACGCAGAGAGAGAGAGAGAGAGAGAGAGAGAGAGAGAGAGAGAAAGAAAGAAAGAAAATGTTCATGATTTGTTTAATTAACTGTGTAGTTTGAAATAAGGACTTAATTATAGTCAGATAGACATACGACCCTGCATATCTAATACCTAGAATAGTTTCAAAATTGACCTCGTATCACTTGCTTGCTGCCACAGTTAAGTACGCATACTTCTTTATGAGCTAAGACTTGATGGTCGGAATCTTTAGTATCACGACTATTCAATTAGATATTTGATGGTAGAAATTTTGTTCACGATTTCGTTCACAAACCAAAGCAATATTTTTTTGTCATTCATTTCACTCATTTCAAAATGCTTTTAACTTATTAAATATTTAGTACTTTATAGTGCAGATTTATTTTATATTTCTTGATATAAAACTGAAAATGTTAAAAGTTCTAGAAGGAAGAATCTTTCATGACATCAGTTTCGGAAAGTTATGCCTAATTTAACAAAAACTGCTTTTTTCCCATCCCCTCTTTTGTTTTTTGTTCTATATTGAAGAATCTGTCTGGCGGCTTATGGTTTATTTATTATTATTATTTTTTTTTTTTTTTTTTATAGACGGCAGTTATAAACTGAATTCAGCATGCGATTGCAATCGTAATTTGTGTAAAATTAGAGCAGATCTAGCACACTGAGGCATGATATTTCAGACTAATTCATTCTTTCTTTTTTTTTTTTTTTTTTCTTTTTCATTAAACACTTCACGATTTTAAAGTAATCTCAAACGGATCCACCCAAACGGAAAGAAAAATGGAGTACAAAGTTCAAATAAGAATTCGTAGGAGAGATTAGGATTTATTGAAACTCTTATTTCATCAACATACACATCTGCTGAAATGCTGTATTTACTCTGGAACCGAACGACCTCTCGCAGATAACTCAAAAATGCGCCCGTCGTCAATGTCTTTAAGTACTTGATTTGAAATCAAGCCTAGAGGTACAGCAGAAGAAAAACGCCACTTGATCCCCGGCATTCGTTTTCCCAAATGAGTCCACAGCTGCGCTCATTGATTGACACACCTAGGGGTTCCTATGAAAGTGAAACCAGGAGACGTTTAATAGGGTACTCAAGGAACAACCTGCCTTGGTTGATTTATTAACTTCGTTGGCACCTCAACACAAGAAGACATGTACAAATAGGTGTCTGCGGTCCTCTCTTAATAGTAAACAGTTTTTCATTTGTCAAGCTATCCATGAAAACCTGACTGCTTCAAGCATAAGTATAAACCACCATGGCTAAATAAGATAGAGCAACATAGATGATGGGTTGACTACTTGAAAACAATTTCTCTAACTGACACTGCAGCCAGTCACGGAAATTGTAAGAAATACAGATAATATTATCATTAGAACTCCTTTCACTGGGAAATCTAACTCCATTGTTAAGTGCTTGCTATACGGTGGGAGGAGATGATTTGCATTCCTTTTAAATGCACACCAAGTTAGGCTCATTTTATCTAAAAAGTTGAAAGTTATGTTAATGTCAGCTTGTTTTATCAAAAAATATTTTAAATAAAATAATTAAGAAAATTACGAAAACGTTATTTTCCATAGAGATTATTAGATATCATGCGATGCAATTTCTGCAACACCAAGGTCAGTCATTACCTTTCTTATTAACGTGATTGTCACTATCATTATTAAGTATATTAGTTGAAATTACTCCACGATATGACATATAATCAGTTTATTTTGCGAGAAAATTTACCAACGGGTCAGCTTTACGGAATTTTTGTCAATCTTTTAAACATAGTCAGTATAAATAATTGTTTACGTAGTATATTTTTGATATATTTATCGATTGATAGTAAGCCAAGTTTGTGATATAGAACATTAACAAGTTACTTATTTCAAAGAAAGATTGTAATTACATAATCTCTCACAGTATTTGGATTTAAAAAAAAAAATAGTAGGAAGAAAAGTATATGCTATGCCAAAGAGTTTATAAAGACAGAGTAACTTGAATTGTAGAAAGTTGAATTACACCAGTGGCGAAACTACCAGACCTCCAGGTCCGCCACAGAGGTCCCTATTAGTACTGTGCATGGGTTGAAGTCTGAGCACTCAAAAGATGTTACACTTGAAAATGTTACACTTGAAAAGAATTTCAAGTGTAATGTCAAGTGTTGACATTACACTTGAAATTCTGTAGATTGCAATTTTCGGTAAATACATTCGAAGGAACGTTGTTCAGGAGAACAGAAGTAGAAGGGATAAATGAGAAAGAGGAAAAATTGGTTCTGTGAGTTTAAGTTGGACAGTGAATTTTCAGTTCCTTTGTGACCACATCATAGTATCCAATCAGATTGGTCAGACAAAACCTCCCTTTAACAAACCCATGCTGTGTCTTAACTATTACTTCAGTCTTGTCTAGATGATCCTGCAGTGCTTCTTTAACCGTGGCTCCATTATTTTTCTCCGGAACACAAGTTAAACTAACAGGTCTATAGTTACTTGTGTCACCTTTTGTGAACCCCCTTCGAAAGTGGGCTTGATTCAGTGGCGAGTAGATTTCTTAATCACTCTGTATATAGCACCGAATCTAATATCACTGTGTGCAAGAATGTCTGGTTTGTATCCATATAAAATTCTTAGTGACATGCAATTTGAACTAAACTTCTGTAATAAATTTTTAGTCTTTTTTATTTAGAATCCATATAATCGAATTTGGTTCAAAATGATGCAGGATAAGTACTGATTACCTCAGTATCTATCCAGTGAACGGCTATGCGAATATGAGTCTTGGAAAATCTCAGTGAAATAAAAAAAAAAAAAAAAACAGCTTGTTAAACTTCTAAAGCGGACGATTGTACACTTTGAACACATTTGGCCAGTCCATAATCAGAGGATAGTGAGACTACATTTCGAATATTGTGATCAAATCTGGAAGCTACACCTGAAAAAAAAAAAGAGATTCTAGAGTCGGTTCAGAGGAGTGCAACGAGGTTGATCGTGAGTACTAGTCGATGCCTCCGTAGCCGAGTGGGCAGGAGCGGGAGTGTAGTAGTACACGCTCTTTGAGTAGACCGGGGTTCAAGCCCCTGACTGCTGAATACGGTCGATCTGCCAACCCGCACTGGACCAGCGTGGTAGATTATGGTCCATTTCCCTCAGCATGAATTGTTGAGGAGGCTTCCATCCTGCAGTGGGTTGATAATGGCTGCACTTTATTTATTTACTAGTCGATGTCTATACGAAGAAGAAGGATGTATGGACTGAAAAGCTTAGGCGGTTAGAGATCTTGGGAAAGGACCATCATTGCGATATATAATTCTCTGAAGGTAATCAGTAAAATAAGCGAGGGAGGTGTATTTTCACTGATAGGAGAAACAAGAGTCATTGCAATAAATTGTAAAGGTGGTCGAGGCGGAAAGTTTGGTAAATTTCAAAGCAGGATTGGATAGTCACTTTTTAGCAATGGAAAGAGTAAGAGTGATTGGGGAATTTTATTTTATTTTTTTGTCAGATTCAGAAAAGTCCGCTTTCTTGATCATTTAGAATTTCTAATGCTAATAATTTTAGTAATAAATTTAGAGTAAAAAATATTTTTTCTTCTTTTTTTTACTTATTTATTTTTTTTTTTTTTGATTTGTTTCAAACATTGCTGTATAACAAATGTTGAAGTTACTTCATAAGTTTCAACGATTTCTTAACATCGAATCGATAACATGATCGGGGTGAATACAATTGGCCTTGGCTGATCTTTACTTGATATTAGCCGGTGAGATTGTTTTATTTATTTTTTAATGGAAATTTGAGTAGGATATTGTCAGCTAAAATGACTATTGTATGGTTCCATAGTTGAATGAAAATCCAGATTTTTCGAGACCATTGATAAACAGATTCAACTGGGAAGCTTGCTGAATATTTAAAGGATAGTTGTGGAAGGTGACCTTGTATTAAAACTATTTTTATAATGAATATAAAATATATTGTTTAGTGCTTTTCCCCCCGCATACATCGTGTCACGAATGGTTGCGTCTTCTGTACATAAGTGTATGTACTTGTATCAGTGGTTTTATTACTCTCTTTCGCAATCGATTGCACAACAGAATAGAAATCAAGACGTAAGTACAGTAATGCGAAAATTAAATCAGCGAAACTAATAACATTATAGCAGAAATTAATAAATTTCATCCTGCGTATATTAATATCATCATTTAATGGTCAAGGCTAAGATAATTGAAAATTTTTGGTAGCTGCATGTAATCAGATAAGCAAACATTTAAAGAGCTAGAAATTGAACGGAAGAGCGTGCACAGTGCATTACAGATAAGGACGCCACTAGCAAAACCGCCGTTTGTTTTAGTTTTCTAAGAAGATAACGGAACGGTCGTCCTACAGAACATTTAGATACACGAGATACTGTAGAATGTTAATATTCATCTTTCGTGAATAGTAACGTTCTCATAACATTTTATAGTATTAGAAAATCTAACTTGTGCAGGAATTACAAAAACCCAAGCTTTCGATGATTGGACATTTTCAAGTGTCGAAAGCCTTTAATAAATGACAGTATGGGTCCAGGTAGGATCAGATTTTGAGTGATCATTTCATTTAATTTTCGTATTTCTTGTGTCAGAAATACGAAAATTAAATGAATTTATTTAAAATAAAAACCAATAAATTAAATACCATAAATTAAATAATTTATGGTTTTGCAGTTGGTCAAGAAAGGAAGTTTTATCATAAAAAATACAAAATACCAAGCACTGAGCATATTTCGGTTTTAGAATAAAGATATATATAGCATTTGACTGAATGCTCTTCAACTTTTATATTGTACAGCATTTTACATTTACGAGACTTATAAATCATATTGACAGCAGCATATACTCAGGGTTAGGCCTGTTATTTGAAGCTCTAAACATTTTTTAGGCAAGGTTCCCCCCACTTCAGTTTATAGTTTAAGTATTATTGCACGCAGGGCCGAATTAAGGATGAAATAGGCCCCCGGCCATATTTAAATTTGAGGCTTGTGATGTGTATGTGCATAGTCAACAAATCCTACATAGATAAAATATAAAATATAGATAAATATAAAAACTTATGTTTTTAAATATAAAAACTGTTTCTATATATTTATATTGGGAATAATTATTCCTTGATAAAAATTTAAAATAAGAGATCAAAAATGTTTTTTGACTTGTAAAATAAAGTAATAATAAAAAAAAAAATATAGAAACTTTTAACTTATTTATTGTACAATTTATTATTCATATAATGGTAAAATCATATACTGTAAAGAGAAGAGTACCCCAGGGCACTCATGCAGAGCCAATCATGTTCAACATCTATATAAATGACATATTCGAAGTAATAAAGAACTCCTTTATAAAAATTTATGCAGATGATATAATCTTATATACAATTGGAAAGAACCTGACAAAAATGGCTAAATATTTACAGCAGGATGTAATACAATACATTTACAGAATTGGTTGCATGATAATAAATTAGCACTCAGCTTTGAAAAAAACAAAATTTTTGATAATAAGACCTCATCAAACCTTGGACATGCATCCCTCTCTTAAATTACATAAACATGAATGCCTACATGATCAGATTTTTCCAGAATTGCAAATGTCTAACTACGGAAGAAGTTTCAAATCATTGTTACCTTGGGTTATGGATTGACTACAGTCTAAGTTGGGCAATGCATATAACAAATTTGTACAAAAAAAAAAAAAAATAATAATAAAAGAGATTTTATGTGTACTTTTTTTTTACTACATTAAGAATAAGTTAAATCTTAGAACAAAAGTTACTTTATATTATGCATTAGTGGACTCCCAACTCACTTATTTAGTAAATGTATGGGCACGAGCAAATATAACTGAAATAAGGGTAATAAACAACTTAATTAACAGGATCTTGATACTTTTAATGGGGACAAACTTTTGGAATGACCTGAATAAGAGAAGGCAATTTTTGTTGAAATATAAAATACTTTATCCAGTTCAAAAACTGAAGTTAAATTTTATCTTGAAAAATCTTAACACTATTTTTAAAGAGTCGAATCTGCAAAGAAATGTCTCACATAATTTAAAGAACCCAAAAGCAATTGTTTTGCCTCACCCTAGGATACTAAATACATTTGGAGATAGGCATACAATGAATATAATAAACAACTTGTTGGCTAATGTAGATTTCAGGAGAAGTTATTATAATTACAAATTAAAATTCTTAATAAAAAAATTTTTGATACTCAATGATACAGTAGATTAGAACTGCTATGCAGATTTTTTTTTTTTTTTTTTTTTGTAGTTGTTGGCGCATAGGCTTCTGTGGCCATAATGCACCTGCCAAGGTTTTTGCAGTACTTTGATCCAAGCCCGAGGTGGGAATCGAACCCCCGACCTTTCGGTTGCCAGGCAGGCACTCTACCCGGTCGGCTGCTATGCAGATAAATTGCTATCTCTGTTTGCAATGCGGAATGTACTATGTGTTGTGATTTCATTATCTTTTCTGTTAGATGATAAATTTGTATGCAAAAACTGTTGTAAATGAAGAATTACAACTTGTCAAGAAATTTACTTTTCTTAACAAGTTCATTCATTGTAAACAAATTCTCTTGATAAAAATAAATTGTATTGTACTGTATTGTATTATAAATGTATTATTATTAGAAATTTTTTTTCTATTATTATTATTATTAGAAATTTTTTTTCTATTATTATTATTATTAGAAATTTTTTTTCTATTATTATTATTATTAGAAATTTTTATCACTACGTGAGAAAATATTTACACTGAAAATGATTCCTCTCTTCGGGTGGAGTTCCTGGCCATGACCGGCTTGGCCGCAGCTTTAACTCGGCCCTGATTGCACGCTTACCAGTCTCAAAATAATGGAGTACTGTACTGTATTAGTCCAGTGTCAAAATAAATATTCGTTTCTTTCTGTTATGTGGGACGGGGATATAATTCATCAAATTAGAGATATACAAGTTGTCTCAAAAATATTGGTACAAACGTTTAGGGGACGTAGGTAACATCTAAAGGAATGTGAATCGCATAGGAACCCATAACCGGAAACGTCACGGGAAAGTAGTAGCAGAGGCACAAGAAGCAGAAATGACACAAGACAGTAATTAGTGGCAAACATTTATTTGACATAATATTAACAATGGAATACGAGATGGATGCATTTCATGATGTTACAACAGATGCTCGAAGGTTCCACCATGAGACGCGATGCATGCGTGACACCGACGCAGCATGGATTGGCGGACACGGTCGAACACACCTGGAGTTTCTTTGACAGTAGCAGCAGCGCAGACGAGTCTCACCACGAGATCCATTTCCGTCTGCACAGGCGATTCATACACGATAGATTTGAGGCCCCCCCCCCACAGAAAGAAATCAAGGCTCGATAAATCAGGTGAGCGTGGGGGCCAGGCAACGGATCCACCACGGCCAATCCATCGACGCCCATAACGCCTGTTCAAATGGTCACGAACATACCTTCCATAATGGGCAGGCGCTCCGTCATGTTGAAACCAAATGTTGCGTCTCATATTTGCTGGAACATCGTCAAGTAACCCTGGTAGAACTTGTTCAAGAAAGATCCGATATTTAGAGGAGTTCATGCGGGACGGTAACGGGTATGGGCCGACTAAGCAGTCACCGACCATACCTGCCCACACATTTATTGCGAAGTGATGTTGTGCCGCATGGGAGCGCACACCGTGTGGGCCCTCTGCTAATCCATACATTAGGTGCATGTCTGCCAGCTCACAGTTCGTATATCCATGCATGCTCCTCGTGCGGCGACTACTGCTTGAATGAGTAAACCAGAAATTTTTCCTCTCGCGAACTGATGAACAGCGCCGTGTACTGACTTACGGTGCTGTTTCCGGTTATGGGTTCCTATGCGATTCACATTCCTTTAGATGTTACCCACCTCCCCTAAACGTTTATACCAATATTTTTGAGACACCCTGTATAATTATAATAACATCGAGTAATTTGAAAGGTAATTCAAATTACTCATTATATTAATGTTTGTTTCTTCTGGAACTCCAAGAGCTAAATTTGATCTCATTAAAAACAAAGGTAAATGGTAAAAATGCAGTCACTCCCTACTGTTCGATGCAGTAACTGTCACCATTAAGACTCTTTCCTAATAGACATTAGACCCATATATATATATACACACACACGCTATGGTATTTTTTTTTTTTTTTTTTTTTTTGTTTTTAGGGGCATTAGCAACTAAAGCCATATTTCTCCGGGAATATGCGCTGGTCATTCCCTGATCTTTCCGTATTTGGTGGTGACGGGCTCGAACCTTGGTCTAATCAAGAAGCCTGTGCTACGCACTGCTACTCCTTCCCACCTGGCTACCGAGGCGCCTACTATAGATATTGAAAGTGTATTAAAACATTGGCATAAAAGTACTCAGCGGGCCACTCGGCCAAATGAACCTATAAAGACTAAGATAGCCCGTGTTGGTTTACATTGCTATACTCTAGAAATAAACATATAATTGGCAATAAAATAAAATAAAAATACTGTATAATGATTATGCAGCTAATTATTGATAATCGGATACATTGAATGGCACTTTTTCGTGGGCTAACACCATTTAATATATCCCACCAATAATTAGCAAGGTTATCTGTTTCTGATTGTTATCTGCCTGTTTAACTAGGTCCGAATAATTAAACATGAAGGCAATCTATGCTAAACTTTAAATTGAACAGCAAACAGGGAAGATAACAGCTAGCCCGACAGATAGCTTTGAAATGGATATACAGAATATAATACAGAAAAAGAGTGCCAACCATAATTTTCACATCAGATGTGGCGCTGTTTATTTATATTATACGTATGCAAAAGAAAGCTTATGCTGACATAAGGAGGAATAGAATAGTAATATACCTCAATTTCCCTAATAGATCTTGAGGTATAAAATTTTAGTTAGAAAGTAAAAAGTTAAAAGCAAAGAAAATAACTTTTTATAATGGTGCTTGGGATATAGCGGGAGCGTAACTGCCCGACCCTTTAGTAAGGGATCCTGATATAACTACAAAGGGTTAGCCCTCGAAAAAGTGCCATTCAATGTATCCAATTATTCTAGGGTATAGCAATGTAAACGAACACAGGCTATCTTAGTCTTTATATGTTCATTTGGCCGGATGGCCCGCTGAGTACTTTTATGCCAATGTTTTAATACGCCTTGAATACCTATATAGTACCAATTAGATTACAGACTGATGTAATGTTCAATTTACAATTGATGGTATTAACCTGATCTGACATACCCTTTACATCTATACCAATATTTCATAATAGATTATATATATATATAATATTAAAGATAATAGAAAATAATAGAAAAAGTAAATCAATCAAATAATACATTCAGGGATTTGAGAACACGCAAAAAAAAAAAAAAAAAAATATCGCTTTTTACCCACAATCCAGATGAGTTCAATTGGGGCCAACCACCCAGACTGAAGGCAAAAAACAAGAGGTGCTCTGTTTCTGTAATGTTCAATATATGCTAAGTAATTTAAATCTAAACCAAATATAAACCAATATAGGCCAAATGTAAATCAAATATAGTAATTAAAAAGTTAAGAAATTTTAGAATCAAAAGTAAGAAAAGATAAGTAAATTATAAATGTAAGCATATATTAATCATCGTTGACCCGACAGAGAACGTAATTTAATGATTAAAATAAGATTAAATATATAATACATATTTACCGTATCCAGGACATGTTGTTGTTATTTGGTTTTTAGGAGCATTAGCAACTAAGGCCATATTGCTCCGGGATATGCGGTGGTCATTTCCTGACCTTTCCGCATCCTCCGTATTTGGTGGTGACGGGCTCGAACCCCGGTCAAATCAAGAAACATGTGCTACGCACTGCTGCTCCTTCCCACCTGGCTACGGAGGCGCCTATCCAGGACATAATATGTGGTGTCCCCTATGTGATGGATATGGTAAAAATAAATAATTAATCAATTAGCCAATCAAATCTAAGTTAACGCAAAGAGAAACATGCAGATAGTAAGAAGAAAAACTAAAGCAGTAGGAATAATAGAACCTGACCTCCACAAAGGCGAAAAATAGTGGTATAGATAAGAAATAGTTTCTCCTACGTCCTCGGATTGCCCTAATAATTTCGGAGTAATAAAAATAGAGTGTAGGACAGCTATCTTATGGCGTAGAAAAATTGTACCCACCGGCTTGCAAATTACAGTGTATCACTTTTTTTTTTTTTTTTTATACATAGTTAACTATATAAATATTCATTTATATAGTTAAATTCATTTAAGTTTACTTAAGTTCACGCTGAGGTAACATGCAAATTCAGCTCAGGGTCCTACTATAGGAACGGGTTTGCGATCCCGGGCATACCCGAGCCACAACTTATATCTTGTAATGTCTTTAAGTTGTCCTACACTCTTTATTTTTATTTCTCCAAAATTATTAGGGCCATCTGAGGACGTAGGAGAAACTATTTCTTGTCTATACCACTATTTTTCGCCTTTGTGGAGTTCAGGTTCTATTATTCCTACTCCTTTTTATTTCTTCTTACTATCTGCATGTTTCTTTTTGCGTTAACTTAGATTTGATTGGCTAATTGATTAATTATTTATTTATTTTTACCTATATAATATCGGTGTGTAGATATTATATTTAATTATTTTTACCATATCCATGACATAGGGGGCACCACACATTATTTTGACGACTATTACATTATGTCCTGGATACGGTAAATATGTAGTATGTATTATATATTTAATTTTATTTTAATCATTAAATTACGTTCTCTGTCGGGTCAACGATGATTAATATATGCTTACATTTATAATTTACTTATTTTCTTTTGATTATAAAATTTCTAAAATTTCTTAACTTTTTAATTACTATATTTGATTTATATTTAGCCTATATTGGTTTATATTTGGTTTAGATTTAAATTACTTAGCATATATTGATCATTACAGAAACAGAGAACCTCTTGTCGCTTTTTGCCTTCAGTCTGGGTGGTTGACCCCAGTTGAAGTCATCTGGATTGTGGGTAAAAAGCGATAATTTTTTTTTTTTTTTTTTTGCGTGTTCTTAAATCCCTGAATGTATTATTTGATTGATTTACTTTTTCTATTATTTTCTATTACCTTTAATATTTTATAGACATGGGTGTAATGCATGATTGCTCTGCAACTGCATTGACCTATAAATATTAGTTACAGTTACAGTCGTTATAATTATTAACTTTTTTTTATCACTATACATACAGTATATACATATATAATAGAATAAATATAGAAAAAAAAAAGGATAGGCATAAGTAATAGAAAGAAAGATAGAACGTGACAGTATTACGTATCTTTATTTCTTCTTGGTTACTTTTTTTGTCAGTGGCCCGTGTCCATAAATCTCCCTCCCTTTTTTCATTTTTGCTTTCTTCTTTTTTCTTTTATATACCGTAACATGTTTTTAAAAATATATACACATGTATATACATATTTTTTTTCTTACTCTGAAAGCAAGGTGTCTAAACATGGCAAAAGCTTTCTGACAAAAATGGCTTTGGGTGAAGGGTCGTGGGTGACGGGTTGCTTTCGCGTGAAACTCGAAAGCAATTCTTCACACACGATACGGAAATCTACTGACTCACCCCAAGACAGAACACAATATTCCAAGGCCACAGCAGTCTTTGATAGGTTCAAATCGCTGGCAGTAAAAATGTATACACGTGCTACTTAAGCTAAAAGGTAAGGTATCCGACTCCACTCATAACCTCCGGCAGATTACTCACATCGATCCAGTTGAATGGATAACATTCGGTGCGCTGAAGTTCGAATAGAATAATTCTCCCTGCAGTGAGTTGAGCTCGATACAGATAAATACGCAGCGGTTGACAGATGCAATCAACCCTCTAAGCCAAGGCTTCGGAAGATTGCTGGTATGGATACAGTTCGCCCAATTTATTCTGAGGTGTTTTAGCAATTCATGCTGAAGCGTCTCCTCCATATTTCCAGCCGTTCTTCTTGACAGTAGTTGAAATGAGTGGTTAGTTCACCAGTTGTCACTTGTTTGGAGAAGTCTAGGTTCGAATCCGTGGGAGACTGGAAGAAATCTTAAAGGTTAAATTCTTAAACTATTTTCACAGTTCGATTTGCGCATCGTGTAAGTCGGCTCGTGAACACATCTTTGTACAGACATCATTCACATAGCGCAATAGGGTTTTAGATTACGGTGGTTAGATGTCCCAGTTTTCCGGGAATTTTCATTGGAAAACATTGGAAATCGGGTTTGTGCCCGATTTCCAATTTTTTGTCCCGATGCCTGAATATTTTTGTGGGGAGGGGAGAAACACGTGATTTACAGACACGATACGTATATACTACGCAATATGGTCTAAGTAGCTGATGCGCCTAAAACCTTACATCAATCGTCATCATAACAAGAATGCAAAATGGGATGATTTGCATGATTTCTATTCCTGCTTTCCTTAATTACATTACTGTTTTAAATCTTCCCATGTCTTTTTTTTTTTTTTTTTCTTTTCTTTTTTGGCTGATGCTACATAAGCTCATATACGCTTGCTTTCTTGCATGACATGCCACGATTACTATTATCCCATTTTTGGATTCTCAGATCGTGTCTGTAAAATTATCCTTGCAGGGACAAAATTCTTCATTCCTCGTTCCACCCTAAAATATCGTCATTCATCTAAGCCAATGGTTCCAAAAGTGGGCGATACTGCCCCTTGTGGGCCGGTTGGATTACCTAGGGGCGGCATGGGTGCGCTGATGAAGGTGGGCCGTCCGAGCGCGTTGATCGCTTATTTACGATTGATTAGACTATCGTCTAGATAAAAATGTGAAAAAAAAAAAAAATGTATGGCTAGGGCGAAACGCCTTCCTTGCTTCGTATTTAGAGTTTTACTGCTGTATCGCTTAAGGGATTTACGATGGAAACGTAAGTAAGCTCCTTGTTGCATTTCCAATATTATATTTGTGGAACTTGGTTTTAGTGTGGTCATCCAACGTCTCCAAGCAAAGAAATTGATTCTAGATTACTAAAGGGGTGACTTAAGACTCTTGCTAAATCACTTGCTAAATATTGGGAAACTGGTATCACTTCATCAAACCCATCCATCGCATTTTGATCAGTGAAGTAGTTACTAAATGTGATATGTAGGTAAGATTTTTTTTTTTCTTGTTAGTTGTTGGCGCATCAGCTTCTGTGGCCATAATGCACCTCCCAAAGTTTTTGCATTTTACTGTGATCCAAGCCCGAGGCGGGAATCGAACCCGCGGCAGGGCCTGCCAGAGTAAATAATTATGCTGGGTGTACCTGGTCTGCCTCCACGGGGCTGAGTGTGGGCAACGTTGGGCCCCAGCAGGGGTCTAGCGGCTAAATGGCCAGAGGAACAACGATACACAACACAATACTTCCAAATCCCATACACTTTTAAATCTCTGGCCTTAACAGTGATCTGTTACACCCAGAAAGAAAACCACGCGGAGATGGGGGAAACCCCTGGTGCCGTTTGACACGAACACACTTTACACTTTACTTTACACCTTTGGGTTGCCAGGCATGCACTTTACCTACCTGGCTAGCCCGGTCGGCACTAAGATTCTTGCTAAATGTTTATCAGACTTTGAAAAGTTGGTATCACTGGATCAAGGCCATCAATTTTGTCGAATTAATTTAACTAAAAATATTTAAATGGATTTTGAATAGATGTGCAATTAATTGTTGCTGTTTTGAATTTTGTCTTGGTGGGTCTTGCAAACTGCTAGTTTAAATAATGCTTTTTATAGGGTAGGGTAGAATAGGGAATGAGTTTATGAAAAAGTAAGTGCCAGTGGCCGAAAAAGATTGGGAACCACTGATCTAAACCTTGGTTTTCCAGTAAATGTGGTAAGGCTGTTCAAGGTAAGAATGTAACATATCGTAACTGACTTGTATCCAAGTCTCCAGCTTCATTTTTTGCTTGCAGTAAAGCTCGCAATAATAGAAAAACAGTTATCAATCCAAACTCGATTTTGAACAGGCTGAGAGTAGAAAACTTGCTTCTTGTCAAAATGGAAGTCGAGCATTCTGCTCTTTTGCCTAAGAAATTGCCCTCAAGTTTTGTCCATCTATACTCCCACATCTGTTACAATAGCTGATGGTTCTGTTGCATTATGAAATAAAGATAATTTAAAATTATACTTTTCTTCTAACATAGTATGACGATTTTTATAAATCATCTTCTGCCATTCCAACGAAGTCCACTCAATGCCTTCCGTGACCTTCCAGCAGAAGGGTGTTAGGTGAATTCTGAAAGCCGTGATGTCAATAAAAAGTTCCAGGTTCTTATGGCATTTCTCTACTATTTGTTGCATTCTCTCGTCTTATCCCAATACTGTTTTTTCTTCAGCATGTAAATTTGCTCACACTCAGGCAGTTTCTAAAAATGATGAAATTCCGTCCTTTTAATTACTTGGCCATCGTAAAAAACAGTTGTGAAAGTCTCTCTCTTGTCTAGACGAGACTCAAACTCCCCACTTTTTTTTTTTTTTTTTTTTTTTTTGTAGGTAAAAGCAGCGCTATATGGTCCCCTTTGTATTTACCTCTAATCCTTCCAAAGTAATGGAGAAATGTGTCAACAGCCAACTCAAACTGTCTGTCTGAAACTTTCCATTTGATTAGTGAGCGTTAATATGAATTCCATTAGGGTCGATCCACTGGTGATATATTGGTATTTATCTTTGGAGAGATTCGATAGAAAAATTCAAGCAGTCGCTCTTGACATTTCAAATATTTTGATTGTGTTTGGTATAAAGCTCTTCTGAATAAGCTCCCATCTTATGGTTTGCCAACTGTGTTTTGTGATTGGGTATCCAGTTTTCTCTGCCCGCTGACAGAAGTGATGGTAGACGATTCTCTGTCTTCTAACTTCTTCATTAATGCTAGTGTTTCCCAAGGTTCAGTTCTTTCTTCCACCCTTTCCCTCTTGTATATTAATGACCATTTTCTACTGACTGGAAATTTGTATATCCACAGTTTGCTGATATAGCACAGTACATTCCAGTTTCCGGCTTGAGAAAATGTCCTGCAAAAACAGTTCTACTTGAATGTCCGCCACCTATTCCTTAAATGCTGATCTCTAAGAAATTTTCCAATGGCAAAGAAAATTTAATTTACTTTAATCCTTCTAAAACTTTGTATCATTACTTGCAAAAAAAAAAAAAAACCACAAGGAATCTATCTCTTTCTCTACTTATCTTTTGCAACATTCAGTTTTCTAGACAAGATCACATATCAAATCAAATAAAAATAAATTTTCTGTTTATACTCCGGGACGACCAAACAGTCAGAGGAGTTCACAAGATAGATAGAATACAAGAAACAGCACCGTATTCAGTAGTCACGGGCTTGAACCCCGGTCACTCTGTTACTGATAACCCTGACTTTTCTTGGCATAAGTATATTACAAATATTGCTACCTTGGCATCAATAAGCTGGGTTTTCTTTTCTTACTCGGCGCTATTTTTCTTCGAAAGAGGTATTCACTCTGTACAATCTCACACCCGCCTTACCATGGAATATCTTTTGGGAATTCTCCAATAGAGCGATGAAAACTTTAACTTCAATCCTTCTAAAAACTACTCTCTCTAAAATCCCAGATCCGCTCTACTGTGGAATATTGTCCGATAACTGGGATGGTGCCCCACAAAACCTCTGAAGAGGGCAGTTGGGTTAATTAATGACCAGTCTCTGCACTTTCTATTTCACAGACGTTCAGTTTCTGCTACATGCCCTTTTTATGGATACTTCCTTACATCTGTTTACGTTTCAAGTAAGGCAGCCATTTGGGTTTGAAGAAGTAAAAAAAAAATAATAATAAATAAATAATGATCTCTGTGCCTTTCATGCAACGTTTCGCAATTTTAAATAAATAAATACATTCTGTTTATAATCCGGTCAGAAGAGTTTGCAGGATAGACTGCAGGGCCGCGTTAGCTACGACCAAAACCGGACATGGCCGGGGACCTCACCCGAAGAGGGGCCTCATTTTCAGTGTAAATATTTTCTAAAGTACAGTAGTGATAAAAATTTCTAATAATAATAATAATAAACCAAGAAAACGTAATATAAAAGCATTCTTAAACTTAAGTGTTTAAATTTTATTCTTATACTTTTTTATTGTACAATAAATAAGTTAAAAGTTTCTATTAAAATTGTTTTTATTATTACTTGATTTTTCAAGTCAAAAAATATAAAACATTTTTTACCTCTTTATTTTATATTTTTATCAAGGAATTATTATTCACAATATAAATATAAAAACCTATGCTTTTATATTTAAAAACAGAAACCTATGTAGTATTTGTATTTATATGTATGTGCAATCTGTATACTGTATATTAAAGGGGCCTCAAATTTAAATATGACCGGGGGGTCATTTCATCATTAATTCGGCCCTGAGATAGAAAGAATACGAGAAACATCACCTTATTTAGCAGCCACAAATTTGGTCACTCAAAGCATGTGTACTTATGCACCCTCGCACCTGACCCCTCGGTTATGGCAGCCTTAGGGAAGGCACAGTTTTCCCATAAAAACAAATGTTGCCTTACCTTTCAGATTTACAAAATCGTATTTACAAAATCAACGCTGCAAAATTGTTAAAAATAGAAAAACTTCCTTTGCAGCTGTCAGTAGGTGTCCGTGTGTAAATATAATTTATGTATTTCTTTGAATATGACATCTTATACACCATGTTTATGGATACAAACTTGTTTCCATACGATAATTATGAAAAAACAAAAAAAAAAAACAAAACCATATTCTCAAGTGTCCAGTTAATGTTTTGTAATATTTTTAACTTACCTTTATTATTACTATCTATGTCTACGTGTTTTATAACCAAGGCAATTTAATGTAACTTTAAGAAGCAGCTCCCCCCCCCCCGTACAACAGAGTCACGAGCCGCCACTGACTCTGACTTTATAACGCTACTAAAAGAAAGAAAGGAAAAAAAAAAAAAAAAAATACTAAAGCACAGCTATATTTTTGTTTCCATTTCATGAACTTCTCTAACTGTATGGGGTCATTCCAGAGTACAAACATAAAACTCATGTATTTTAAGATGCTAGCAAATTGTATTAACAGAAAGGGACGACTAATATTGGAAGACATTCTTTTGCATCACTGCAAAATTATTAAGACGGATCTTTAAATAGACAAACATTATTAGCTTGTAACAGATTTCAGCTACAGATGCTCAGTATCTTTCTTTCTAGTTAGTTCCGAAAGATCTAATTCAATGAAGACCTTATATATATTTTCCGAATCTAATTAAGTTATGGCAGTGCTTGATGTCACACCTTAGTAGAGTTATTTCAGATAAAAGGTATCTGAATACATTTTCGTTTATTAACTACAGTAAACCGTATTTTACGCTAATAATGGGAAAGGGTGTGTCCGTTATCGCGTAATGTCCGGTAAATCGAAAGTTATTTTTCGAGACCGTTCGTACCCAACATTATTAAACATTTATACGGTTACTCTGTATATTTATGTATTAGATACACTGAAATACAGTTAATTAATAAAAAAATAAAAAACTTGCATTTATTTACTTTGACTTTAATATATACATGGTATATATTTAGTAGAAGATAATTCATTTACCATGAGTATAATGAATGGTATTCTGGTGCTAGTCAAATTTTTTTCGTCCGTTAAATCGAGGCCGTGAAATTAACGGTTTACTGTATTCAAATTGAGAAAAATAAACTTACAAGAACCTTTTTATATTAAAATAATGATCTTTCTGAAAATTACGAAGCTTGGATATTGTTTCAAGACAACGATAGTCACGAGGAGTTAATGAAAAACTGAGTTTACCGGAGGAAAAAATCATGCAACCCTCTCGCGAAACCAGCTCACTAGCCCAGGATTAAAAAAAAAACCCACTCTACTTGAAAATTGCTCTTTATTTTTTCCTGTATTTTTTCTCTAGGTAAAAGTAGTGGCCCTAATCCTCGGTATCCCTCATTTTTGTGGTGTTGGATCTAGCGCTATGGTAGTTACACCACTGTTTACATATTAGCGCAACATTGCCTACATGAAAAACGGCCCCGGGTGCCAAGCGTTCCTTGACCAAGTGATTTTTGTGCGTTCCAAAAAGCGTTATATCCAAAGAGCCTTTGAACAAATTATATTTCGTTCCAACTACCGTTTTCTTTATTTATAAATTACTGCAGCACTTTCGCACTACAAGAAGTAGGCAAAGGCCCAGAAAGGGAAGCCACCTTCCTGTTTCTATTTCTAACAGTACTAACCAAATAACTCAGCCGCTTGGTCACCTAGTGGCACTGCTCCTGCCTCCCCGTGGCGGGGCCGAAAATCTGGGAGGTAAAGCAAACCCCCAGGGCCAAAAGGAGCAAAACATGGAATATGACAACTTCCCCCCGATTAAGACTGCAAATCTGAATAATACGGATTTGCATCAACCTGATATTGACTCTACCAATCCAAAGAGACTGAAAACGGATACTCCTCGAATTGAACATCCGAGTTTTCTGATTTTCTCCATTCACTGACAAACCAGCCCTTAGGCAATCTATCGCCATTTCTCTTTCAAAAATGTCTTGAGAACGTAGCTGGTTCCCCGAAAATGGTGAGGCGACTAAAATCTGGCGACCTGCTTGTAGAGACCACAAGCTCTAAACACTCTGAGTCTCTACTTAGACTCAACCCATTTGGTGGAAATCAAGTCAAGGTGTCCCCACATGCCACACTAAACACATCCAAAGGTGTAATTTCAGAATGGGACCTAATGAATGTTTCAGAGGAGGAAATTGTTCAGGAATTGCAGGAACAGAAAGTCACACAGGCCAAAAGAATCATGATGAAAAAAGATGGCGAGCTAACTCCAACTCGGAGCATCATACTAACATTCAGCTCACCAAACCTGCCTTCGTCAGTGAAAGCAGGGTATTTGCATTGTCGCATACGGCCATATATTCCAAACCCAATAAGATGTTATGTGTCAGAAATTTGGACACTCACAAACAGTCTGTCGAGGTAACCCAGTATGCCCAAACTGATTGTAATGCCCAGTCTTCTCTTTGTCCCAACTGTAAAGGCGTGTGGAAATACGAGAAAAAAATTCATCCAGAAATATAAAATAGAAAAGCAAGTCTCGTTCCCAGAAGCACGAAAGCAAATACAGATGCCTAGACGTACATATGCCGAAGCCTCTAAAAAATTTCATTCAGTATCCATCCAAACTGACACATCAATTCCACCAAACATCTCTATTGCTGAATGGGCTCGATCCTTGCTCTCTTCTGCACCACAATCATCAAAGCAACATATATCAAGCAGGGCTAACAACACGCCAATCACCATACCACCTGCTGTCCGTGCAGCCCCTGTAATATCCGTTCCAACAGAGAAACCAGACCCCGTTAGCAAACAGCCAGTTGACTCCGTCCTTATGGATACCAATGAAATCCCCAGTCAGGAAGAAACAGAAACCATTCTGGAGATCCATCCGGAAGATGAAATAGACAAGAGACCAGTTTTCTCAAAAAGAGATAAAAATTAAAATTGACTGCGGCAAACAGACCTTTAAAAAACAGACAGACTCAGCTCCTTCATCTAAATCTAAACAATGAATAACATAGTCCAGTGGAATTGCAGAGACTTGCGTAGTAATATTGATGACATCCAGGAAATAATTAAACGTCATAATCCTGTTGGCATCTGTTTACAGGAGACATATTTAACTCCTAAGGTATCTCTCTCGATCAAAAATTATTCTCTTTTCAGAGAGGATAGACCAGTTACAAATAAAGCTCACGGTGGGGTTGCTATTCTCATAGATTCACGAGTCCCTTGCAGACGTATTCCTTTGCCAACCTCTATTGAAGCGGTTGCTGCGCGAATAGCAATTGGAGTCACTATAACACTTGTTTCTATCTATCTACCGCCCACTCAGCCTTGCACTATTCATGAACTTGAAGATCTAATACTGCAGTTGCCAACCCCTTTCTGTTTATTGGGCGACTTCAATGGACACCATCCATTGTGGGGCTCTCTCAATGCAGATGGACTGGGACAACTTATTGAAATGCTCATTGACAGGCAGAATTTATCCATCCTAAATACTGGTTCACCAACTTACATCCATCTCCAAACAGGAACTGTGTCCTCAATAGATCTATCTATATGCTCTCCAATCCTTTTTCCTTGTATTGAGTGGACAGCTCTGGATGATCCACTGAACAGTGACCACTATCCACTAATCTGTAAAATTCAAACTTCACACTCTGTGACTTCAGAAAACTGCATGAAATGGAAATTTTCCAAGGCTGATTGGGCAAAATATTCTTATCATGTATCTTTTGATAATCAGATAATTGAATCTTGTCCAATTGACATAGTCACCAGCCATATCACTAAACAAATCCAGCAGCTGCATCTATTGCCAATTCCACAGTCACAGTCAAGCTCCCGTAGATCCATAAATTATTGGTGGAATGAGGATTGTAGGAGTGCCAAAAAAGAAAAAAAAACCGAGCCTGGAATATATTCCGCAAACATCCTACTACCAATAATCTTATAAATTATAAAAAACTCAGAGCTAAGGCTCGCCATATCAGGAAGAAAGCAAAAAGAGACTCCTGGATCCGATTTGCAAATTCAGTTAATAAAAATACAGATTCTAGAATAATATGGAGAAAAATAAAACAATTAAATGGCAAATTTCCTCCTCCATCCTTCCCAATTCTCAACTGGAATGGACAGGAGCTGTGTTCTCCTGCAGAAATTGCAAATGCTTTAGGCTCTGTATTCGCACAGCTGTCTGCATCGACCGCATACGACCAGTCATTTCAGAAGATTAAAGCTTCAGCTGAAAAATCTCGATTGAACTTCAAAACCAAATCGTGTCCATCATATAATCGGCCCCTTACTATGATTGAACTTCAAGAAGCTATATATACCTCAAAGAACAGTGCTGCTGGTCCAGACGGAGTGTATTATACAATGCTTAAACACTTAGATAACAAAGCATTATCCTTGCTGTTAACTTTCTACAATCGTATTTTCACTGAACATTCATTCCCCACATGCTGGCATCACTCCTATGTACTGGCAACTCCCAAACCAGGGAAAGATCACTCTGTCCCTCACCACTATAGACCTATTTCTCTTACCATCTGCTTGGGTAAATCCCTGGAAAAAATGATACACCGACGACTGACCTGGTATCTTGACTCCAAACATTTAATATCTGATAGCCAATCTGGCTTCAGGAAAAATCGATCATCCCTGGATCTCATGGTCAAAGCTGAAACAAACATCAGGAATGCGTTTATCCGAAACGAGCATCTCGTTATGGTATGCCTTGACATAGAGAAGGCCTTTGACACCACTTGGCGTTTTGGCATCTTGAAAGATCTACATTCCCTTGACCTCAGAGGCCACTTACCATATTTCATACAAAATTTCCTTCAGCATAGAACTTTACAAGTCCGCTATCGGCAAGTCCTCTCGCAAATCTATATATAAGAGGAAGGAGTCCCACAAGGCTCAGTTCTGAGTTCTACCTTATTTGCAATAAGAATAAATAATATAACCAAATGCATACCCGTCCCTGTAAACACATATCTCTATGCCGATGACCTGACTGTTTCCTGCAGTTCACAGAATATGAACTTCATCGAAAGGCAACTACAAATCTCTCTTAACAATATTGAATTATGGATGAAACAGAATGGATACCGACTATCACATCAGAAATCCAGTGTCATTCATTTTTGTAACAAACGAAAGATGCATCCTGAACCAGAGCTTCACTTAACGAATCATCCTATATTAGTCATGAAAAGTATTTGTCTCCTGGGCCTCATTTTTGATAGTAAACTTAATTTCCTAGAACATATCAAATATCTGCGGACTACTTGCCAGAAAAAAATGAATGTACTCAGAGTTCTTTCTTCGACAACATGGGGTGCAGATCGCTATATCCTGATTCAATTGTATAGAACTCTAATTAGGTCTCGTCTTGATTATGGTGCCCCAGTTTATGACTCTGCCAGGGAAAGCGTACATACACGCCTTGCACCTATTCAACATTCTGCCCTCAGGATTGCTACAGGAGCATTTAGGACATCGCCAGTACAAAGCCTTTATATTGAAGCCCATGAAGTTCCACTCTGTCTCAGAAGAAAGGTGTTACTTCTGAATTATGCAGCTAAAATTCGAAGCATGCCTACCCATCCAATTTGGCCTATACTTAGTGACCCACAGTTTAAAATTTTTTATAGAAATAAACCCAGTGCAGTTCAGCCTACTGGTATCAGATTACAAACACTATCAGAAACTTGGAATGTCCATCTCGAAAAAGTCCTCCAAGATCCAACCTGTTCAGTCGCCCCATGGGCCTATACTATACCATCCTGCGACAATTACTTCCTAAACTGGGGGAAGCATTCCCTGGCAAATATCAATATACAACAACTCCATACTGCTCACACAGAGAATTATCCTCTTTTTACAAAAATATATACCGATGGATCAAAGTCTGATAGTGCAGTAGATGCTGCAGCAGTTTTCCCTTTTAACACCATCTCTCTATCACTTCCCACCAGGCGCCTCCGTAGCCAGGTGGGAAGGAGCAGCAGTGCGTAGCACATGCTTCTTGATTAGACCGGGGTTCGAGCCCGTCACCACCAAATACAGAGGATGCGGAAAGGTCAGGGAATGACCACCGCATATCCCGGAGCAATATGGCCTTAGTTGCTAATGCTCCTAAAAACCAAATAACAAACAAACACTTCCCACCGAATGCAGCAGTTATACAGCTGAGTTATTCGCCATCAAGCTTGCCCTACAAAATATTCTCCATCTGTCCATCAAAAAGAGTATAATATATACGGACTCGCAGAGTGCACTTATAATCCTACAAAACACCTCCTCACCAAAGAATCCTTTAATAAAAACTATAAGAGATGTGTTGATACATACTCAGGAACGCCAGCTTGTAGTTATCTTTTGCTGGATCCCAGGCCACACTGGGATATCTGGAAATGAATGTGCAGGTTATGCCGCCAAACATCCTTCTAATTCAGATTCATCATGTGCTCTCGTTCCATATGCTGACTACAAATCTAATATACAAAGAATATGTAAGGAACAATGGACACTTATATGGCAAAATAAACCAGATAATAAGCTCTTTCAAATAAAACTAGATCCACAATTATGGGCCTCTAGCTTCCGGGAAAACAGAAAGGAAGAAGTAATCCTAGCCAGAGCAAGAATTGGTCACAGTCACATTACCCACCTATTTCTCCTCACAGGCAATGATCCTCCTCAGTGTACACACTGCAATTCTTAACTCACAATGAAGCACATGCTTGTTGAATGCACCTTATACTCGCATGCCTGGCAACTCTCATTCAGTTTTCTTCCTAATCTTAAAGAATCTTTGAACCTCTGTCATATCATAGGTAACGATGCCAACCTCACAGAATTTTTCTCATTTATCAAACGGATAAACTTATATGATCAGTTCTGACTGTTTGCAAAACAGTCATCATGAGTATCATCCACATCGCTGATCGGCGCAATATGGCCTGAGCAGCACTTGCGCCAAAAATAACAACAACAACAACATGAAAAACAGATTGAGTGAACATCTGGATGAGTAAGCGAAGTTTTTTTTTTTCTTTTTAATAGTTAAAATAAATTCATAATGGTTAACAATGGAATTGTAAAATAAAATTTTTAAAACAAATGCAGGGAAGGCTCATTGTGAATCATTAGGAACATAGTAGTTTTACGTTATATTTTTTGACTAAAAATTAAAAAGAGAAGGTTAAAAAATTATAATATGCAAAACAAATGAATGGAATTTAATTTTGAGAAATGTGAAACTTGAGCAAAACGTTAATGTGTGCAAATAAAATCTTATATTTTACATTACCTCAAGTATTAATAATAAACATTCCACACGTGTTCCGGCATATTTCAGAGTTACTCTGGTTACGGCAGCTTCTCGCCGGTCGAATCGCTTTAGTGGGTAGCAGGAGGAGATATACAAGGATGTGGTGCATCAGCAAATGCTTTAATCACGCAGTCTATTTTTAGCTGTTCAAATAAATCTGCTTTAATCCTCCACGTGTTGCAGCAAAGTCCACATGGGTCTTAAGCACAGAATACAAGGATCAGGCACACTTCTGGCCGTATCAGGTTATGCAGAAGAGGACGAACACAAATCACCACTAGAAGATATAATGGCAACCATTAAAAGAAGTGACCCTAGCCAGTCACTCTACAAAACCTGAAATTTATCAGAAGTTCAGCTGTTACCGTTAAGAGACAGGCACCTTCGATGACAGCGGGACCGGTTTGATATTTTACAGAGCTGTCATCGTGTTCCAGATTAATAAGTTCCTCGAAAACTGCTTTGGAAGGGGAGAAAAGGTTCTGTGAACTACAAATTTTGTGCTTCGTGACAGTATAGCGAGTCCGCGGCTTGTTTCTCGTTTGGGTTCAAATCCCGTCGGAAACTGGAGAGATTCTGAAAGATCTCTTCAGTCGATACTGTAGTTAATCGTGCCCAGTCTGAAGAGGAGAATTTGCCCTCGTAAATTATTCCGGGATTTTATGCAGGTAAATAGAGTCGCTCGCACAGACCTAATACGCAATAACGACCAATTGGCAATATTTCCTAACTGGCGCAGTATGATCAAAGTAGTCGAAGCAACAACAAAAAAAAAAAAAAAAAAAGTCATGAATGACATCCTTTCTTTCATTAACTAAACGTAACTGTTTGGCACGTGATTATCAAAGAACATTTTTATTATTATTTATTACATGTCATACAGTAAATTATGAAAGTTATTTATGTAAAAAACGTGCCTGAATCCTAGATTGTGAAGTAATTTGTTTGTGTATCAATTGATTTTTTTTTTCTATTAACTTGTAATTTATTCGCTGTCTTCTAACACCACATAGAAAAGTGAATGATATGTCATGTCATTATATAGTTCAGCATAGTATTTAGGGTTAGGCGCCACCGGTGGTTTCCCACATCTGCGCTATGTATATTTCAGTATTGAGAAGATAGTTTATATTAATTATGATGAAATAAATAATTTTTTTTTTTTTAAATTATGAACTGGCTTAATTGAATCAGGGGTATACCACCACTTAACCAGATTGTCACAAGTTGGCCAATTGACTTGTGATGTGGCAGTAAGTAGATATTGTGCTACTGTGAGTAATCACGTATATCTCAGGATGAAAACGTTGTAAATGATAGGAATTTTTCGGATTATTAGGAACAATTTACATCAATAAGAAATAAAATATGTAAATAATGTATCCAAAAATACTAGATTTAGAAACGGTGTTTATGTTTTAAATATCGCTTGCATTTCAATAACCAGTCTTCTCAATAGAATATTGGGCTCTTTGATTTACTTGTTATTTCATAATCATATATAGCAAGTTGAACTTCTGAATAATCTAAAGCAGTGATTCCCAAACTCTTTGCTCCCTGGGAACTGTTCGTGGATCCAAGGGATCCACGAACAGTTCCCAGGAGATCCGTGGATAATTTCGGTAATGGCTACTTTAAATTTTACTTATTTTTTTAAACAAAATCTAAATATCGTTACAGACTGGATGTCGCACCCGACATGAGAATTAAGTTGTCTACAATCACTCCCAACTTTAAAGGACTTTGTGAGACGAAAAGACACCATTCTTCACACACTAGTAGCCTGTGAGGTACGATTGGTTGTATACTCAAATAGTGACAGTTTATTATTCAATTATTTATTGTGTCAGTCTGAAAAGGTAGATTGTAAACATATAATAAATCAGTTCTGAGTTATAAATTTTTAATTTTGGATACCTATCGTCCGGTCATCCCATGTTTAAATGAGCTAGGATGTGAGGATCCGTGATTATTTTTCTAAGCCGAAAGGGTTAGCGAGCAAAAAAGTTTGGGGAATACTGATCTAAAGTCTACCCGTCATTATTGAAATGATTGCCGTTATCGGAAATAGATTGCCTATTCAGAACAAACAAAAAACTGAAGTAAACAGAAAATTGAAAATGACAGAAAATTAAAGTAAACACCAATATTTATTAAAACTGGTTGTCCTCATGGAATTAATCATGATTGGGTTCGAATTCTGTCAATGACGCGAGGATTCTTTGAGTCTCCCTCCACAGTATAGCTAGATTTAGTTGGTCTTGTGAGTGGCATGGTTTTATCTCCCGGATTTTTCGTCCAGCAAAAAGGCAGATCGAACAGAATATACGCAATTAACAGATACCAATATATAACCCCTCATAGCCTTAGTTGCTTTGGTGTTAAAAAAAAGAAGTTTTATGGTTCCATAATTCGAAAGGTTCGTACAAAAGTAGTTTATAATGCATGAAAAAATTACAGAAGTAGTTTATAATGCATGAAAAAATTACAGAAGTAGTTTATAATGCATGAAAAAATTACAAAAGTAGTTTATAATGCATGAAAAAATTACAAAAGTAGTTTATAATGCATGAAAAAATTACAAAAGTAGTTTATAATGCACGAAAAAATTACAAAAGTAGTTTATAATGCACGAAAAAATTACAAAAGTAGTTTATAATGCACGAAAAAATTACAAAAGTAGTTTATAATGCAGGTTGAAAAATGCTCTGGTGAAACTGAAGAAAAGAGGACAACTGTTGTTTTCACTTTCCAGAACTGCAGCTCTGTTACTATGGATGGACTGTATACCTCACTGCTTCACTTTTGTACCGCAGACTTCTGTGCTCTTTTTTTTTTTTTTTTTTTCGACAGCTGAAAACATTATATTCTAAGCACATTGTGACAACCTTTTAAAGTTTTTTTTTTTTTTTTTTTTTTGACTACATAAATCGTAATTGCTTTGAACTTTCGATTTGCATATTTTTGCATTGATTGTTACATATAGTGAAACCTTCATAGCCCTGATAAAGTACCCAGGTAGTGTATAATAAAACTGAAGCTCAAAGAAGTGTTATGTATTCGAGTATACCATCTTGTATTTCTCCAGCATCATGCAGTGAATACTTGGCAACTCTCAGTTCAGTTTCCTTGGAGGATACTCAAGAGGCGGAAGCCTCATCTGATAAACAGGATGGCCATGATTTCAAGGAAGGATGCTCAAATAAATCTCCACATTTCTCTAATCGGTAAGAATTAGCTGATTTAAGTCTCACTAAATGCAGTGTAGAGTTTCTGACATTAAGCCTAAGGGAGCGGAGTATACTAGATCCTAGTTGCGAAACCGTCTAGAGAGAAAGGCACCTCACTTTGCACTTTCTGCATAGTTGCTGATTATTTGTGCTGCTGAAATGTGAATAGTCTTTTTGAAGTTGCCATTGATCGCAATCTGACAGAGTGGTGTCTGCTCATTTACAACTGAACGAGAAGTCTGAAAGCTGTTTTGTTCACAAGAGAAATACATTTCCATCGATTCCTGTAGCTCACTCGGTTCAAGTGAAGGAAGACGATGAAAATATAAGGCATTGTTGGAGATTAACTACGAAAACTAGAAATGAGATGTCTTCAGCCTGCCAGGATTTCTTCTTGGGTTGCAAGGTAGTTACATTAACTATCTTTGCATGTAGGTGGCCCCTTGGGTAGCACAGTTGATATAATCACCGTCCTCCCAACACCGGACGGAAAAGACCTGAATTTGAATCCCGTCAATGACACGAGGAACTTTAATGGGTCTATTTCACTACGTGGCTGAGTTAGTCGATTTCAGGCAAGGGTGCATGGGTTTTCCTCCTGGAAACTTGGGTTTTTCGTCCAGCAAACAGCAACTATTACATACGGCGCAATATGGCCTAAGTTGCTGATGCTCCTAAAACCCAACAACCACAAACCAACCAGCCTCTAGGAGCGGTTCTAGGTGGGTGCACGGAGTGCAACGCACCGGGCCGGGCGGGTGAACAAAACATGATATAAACTACGCACGTGAGTTCTGTACCTGCCTTGCAAACTATATCTCTGGTTCTGCTTACCTCCTCTGTCTATGGGGCTGCAGAACAATTGGCCAGCACTGCAGTATATTGGAAGAGCATGGCTTATCATACAGGACTTAGTCTAGTAAACAATGCAGTTAAAAATGCTCTAGTCAAATAGAAAAGGTCTTGCTGCCACCGCCTTACATTACATTAGGGCTAGTAAAGCAATTTGTCGACGGTTTGAATATTCAAAGCAGTATCTTACAGTATATATGCTCAGGAGCGTTAGGGGGAACGTCAGCTTCCTCGAGCCCGGAACTAGAGTCTTGGGCCCCTACAAGAAAAAACTTACTAGCCCATTGAGGATGTTTGTCCCAAGGCCCATGCTGGCCCTAGGACGAACTTGACGCTCTTGTATATGCTCAGTAGTTTCAGAATTGTGTGAAGCAAAAAATAACAAGTGGCATATTCATTGAACAACAAGTTAAACCTATGCTGTCGCCGGATAAATGAGTTGGAAGACAAAATGACTTCTACTGAAAAAAAAGGGGGAGGGAAAAAAAGCCATTTTAGGCTTGTAGGTAACAATAGTGAGTTTCTAGGTAACAACAATAGCAGAAAGAAGGCCGCCGTAGCCTAGTGGTCAGGCGCGCGGGTGCGGGTGCATAAGTACACGTGCCTTGAGTGACCGGGGTTCAAGCCCATGGCTGCTGAATACGGTGCTGTTTCTTGTATTCTGTGTATATTGTAAATTCCTCTGACCGTTTGGTCGTCCCGGAGTATAAACTGAAAATTTATTTAATTGATGGAATTTTGGACGGAATGGTGAGATGCAAAATGACCCTCAAGTTACACTGCCCAGTGTTTATTTTTTAACTAAAATGTCCTAATTAATCTTCCTTGGTTCTAGTTGTATTTAGTGTTTTTTTGTTTTGATTTGATTTATGGATTCTGGTAAATAGATGTATTCCATTTCTGTAAGTCAGGTAAACTTTGATAATAAATGTGGATATAGTATATTTCTATGAAATCGAATTCGGTGTTTTTCATTTATGAGAAAAATGGGAATCATTAAAAAAAATATATTGTCATATTCATAATCATTATATCAATGGTTATAAAGATGAAGATAAACGGACAATTCTTAAGAATTTGTTACGTGCTGTTAATTCTTTGCAAAAGGTGCCATATTTGGAGGCGAAGTGATAAACAAGGACAAACCATATTCTGTATTCTCATATCTTTCATTCAGATAAAAATATTTTGGAACTGACACGTACTCCGATTTTTGTTTTCTAAATATCTATCTGGAAATTACCTATGGATTACCACTCTGTTTCTTCTCCTTTTTATTTTATTTTTAACATTGTTTACTTTTAATTTGTTGTTATGTCAACAATGATGTCCCTTTAAAAAAAAAAAAAAAAAAAAAAACCACTAGCCTGCAGCTGGAGTAGGATGTCGCAATAAAGATTTATTCATTAGTATAATTTTTTGCATAATAATTTCGTTATGTATTACGTTTGGTATTTATTAAAAAAAGTCAACTTCGTCTTAACATGTAAGTTACTGCATATTATATTCTGACAACTGAAGTCTAATAATAACTTGGGATTTCCTTGTTACTATAATCGTTCGGGTATCATTAACAAAGTACACTGCTCTCCAAAATGTGGCGCCTCCGTAGACAGGTGGGAAGGAGCAGCAGTGCGTAGCACACGCTTCTTGATTAGACCGGGGTTCGAGCCCGTCACCACAAAATACAGAGGATGTGGAAAGGTCGGGAATGACCACCGCATATCCCCGAGCAATATGGCCTTAGTTGCTAATGCTCCAAATAACAAAGAAACAAACCTCCAAAATGTTTACGGGAACCATTGTTTTATATTCCATTGGACGTTACCGGATAAACAAGGGATCCATACTGATATATATGGAAGGCGTGTGAGCCACACAAGTTATTTGTTCTTAGTATCAAATCTTCGTTGTGGCATTTAGAGCCAAGCTGCTGACTGATTTAGAGAGTAGTTGGTTGGTTGTTTTAGGATTATATGGCGCATTAGCGTCTAAGGCTATAATGCGCCAGATCAGAGAGTAGTGTTACTATCGGATGTCACATTGCTCTTTTGTCGATTTGTGCAATCGCCGACAGACTACATTGCCCAAAATCGACTGTCGGTGATGTTATCATGTAGTGAAGAGTGACTGTACTACTACTACCGTCCAGCAACGCACAGGAAAACCGCCATGCCGATTCCACGTGACCAGAGGATACTTACTCTAAGGGGTTTTTTTTTTTTTTTTTTTTTTAGGAGCATTAGCAACTAAGGCCATATTGCTCCGGGATATGCGGTGGTCATTCCCTGACCTTTCCGCATCCTCCGTATTTGGTGGCGACGGGACTCTAAGGGTAGCACGACAATCTCGTCAGACATTCCTGCAAGACATCAACTAGAAGGGCGCCTCCGTAGCCAGGTGGGAAGGAGCAGCAGTGCGTAGCACACGCTTCTTGATTAGACCGGGGTTCGAGCCCGTCACCACCAAATACGGAGGATGCAGAAAGGTCAGGGAATGACCACCGCTTACCCCGGAGCAATATGGCCTTAGTTGCTAATGCTTCTAAAAACCAAAATAACAACAAATAACATCAACTAGAAGTGGAAGTTTGTAGAAACGCTCTATGTACGGGATTCCACCACTTCGGTTTTCATGGGAGAGCAGCGGTCGCATAAGCCAAACATCACTAATCCCGTAAACCGCGATCTCACCACGCGTGGTGCAACGAACGCCGTAATTAGCCCATAGAACAAGAAATAGATTCTATGGAATGATACCCTGCAACACCATATTCCGATAAGTTGGATGGGTGTGAAAATTCCCGGAGAACGTTATGCCAGTAATAAAGTTCTAAAAAAGTGGTTTGGTGCCTGTTTCTCTTGGTTATGGACTAAGGCAGTGGTTCCCAAACTACTGAGATCTACGGACCCTTTCAAAAATCAAAAAAAGTTCGCGGACCCCTTTTAAATATCAAAAAATGTTTTCGGACCTCTAAATATATATATATATATATATATATATGTGTGTGTGTGTGTGTGTGTGGTCAACCACCGTTTCGTGAACCCCCTAGAACTGGTATACGGACCCCAGTTTGGGAACCGCTGGTCTAAGACAATCAATGTTTCATTGTACAAGTGAAAGTCAACATTTTCCAATGAAATACAAACGTGAAAAACTAAACACAAGAATTAACAAATCTAAAAGTATCTTCATAAAAAAGGGAAAAAATTCTTCCCTTTACTTATGAAATTATGAATGTAGAACATTTATAAGATGATAATTAACCTCTTTCTCCCCATATATACATCATCATCCATTTTCAATCCACTGCAGAATGAAGGCCTCTCCAGCAACTTTCCAGTTCCTTCTGTTTTGAGCACTGGCCATCCATTTACTACCCACAAACTCATGAATTTCATCTATCCATCTCCGCCTTTGTCTTCTAGGTTTTCTTCTAGCTCCTCTTGGATACCATTCTGTTATTTTCTTAGTCCATCTGTCATCATGTCTTCGAGCTATGTGTCCTGCCCAAGACTATTTTAGTTCTTTAGTTTTGATAAGAATGTCCTTTACTTGAGTTTGCTGCCTAATCCATGTGTTTCTCTTCTTATCTAACAGTCTGATTCCCAATATAATTCGTTCTATTCTTCGCTGTGTAGTTCTCAGCTTCTCTTCCATTCTTTTGGTGAGTGCCCAAGTTTCACTTCCATAAGTCATGGTGGGGAGTAATCATTGGTTCATTATTTTACGTTTCAGACAAACTGGGATATTGCTCTTCAGTATGTGACTGTATTTCCTGAATGCTATCCATCCAAAACTTATTCTTCTCTTGACTTCCAGCCATTTATCATTATTACAGCTAAAAACTTGTCCCAGATAAGTATATGACTCCACCTTTTCAATTACTGCTCCTTCAATCATTATTTCCCTTTCTGTGGCATACTTGTTCATCATTACTTTTGTTTTAGTCATATTCATCTTTAGTCCAAAATCCTTACTAACTGTGCATAACTGATTAAGATTTTCCTCTAATTCTTTTGGATCGTGGCTTATGACCACAATGTCATCTGCCAATCGTAAATGGTTTAGGTACTCTCCGTTCACATTGACTCCTTTCTGCGACCAGAATCTTCTGAAAGCTTGCTCAAGGGCTGCAGTAAACAGCTTCGGAGATATTGTGTCTCCTTGTCGAACTCCTTTCTCGATTTTAAATTTCGTACAGTCGTTGTCTAGTCTAATAAAGGAGGTAGTACTCTCATATATTTTCTTCAAAATCATAATATATGGGGTATCTATGCCTTGTTTTTCCAGTGCCCGAAACATTGCCTTATGCTGTATGGAGTCAAATGCCTTTTCATAATCCACAAATGCCAGGCATAATGGTGTTTTTATGTTCATTTGCTTTCTCCATTAGCTGTGATATTACGTGAAGGTGATCCATAGTTGAGAATCCTGTCCTAAAGCCAGCTTGCTCTTTCGGTTGATTCTCATCAAGTATTTTTTCTAATCTGTTAGTAATGATCCTTGTGAACAACTTGTAGATGTGGGATAACAAGCTAATTGGTCTATAATTTCCAATTTTTGATTTATCTCCTTTCTTATGCAGCAAAACTATGATTGCATTATTCCACTGCTTAGGCGTCACACCTTTTTTAATGCACTTTGTGAAGAGCCTTGCCAGTTTTTGTGTTATGTCTCTTCCTCCCAATTTTAACAACTCTACAGTAACTTCATCTTCACCCGGGGCTTTCTGATTCTTCATTTTCTTCAATGCATGTTCTACCTCATCAGGAAGAATATCAGGTATGTCGTATGTGTTGCTACTTTGCAATCCATCTTCCCCACTGCTGGCATAATTCCCCTGCTCCTTGTATAATTCTCTATAGTAGTCTTCTGCTATTTGAATTATGCCTTCTCTGCTGTTTATAAGTACACCATCGCTATTCTTCAGTTTCAGTATCATTTGTCTTTTTGTATTACTGCTTATGGCTGCTGATTTAAATCCTTTGTTTTCCCTTAATGCTTGTTCTACTTTTCTTGTGTTAAATCTTCTTATGTCCTCTCTGAATCTCTTTCTAATGGTTTTGCATAACTCAGTATACTCAGTTTTCTCCCTGTGAGTGTTTTTCCTGCTCTTCATTTGTCGTCTTCGGTTAATCATGACAAGTGTTTCTTGACTAATTTTTTCTTCTTTGGATTTCTTTTTCCCTATAGGTTTGTTGGGCTTTATCGCTTTCAGAAAGTTGTAATATTCCTCGTCGATATCTTGGTCCTGAGCAGTCTGCAGAAGCTCAAACTTGTTCTTAAGTTCCAGTACATACTGCTTTCTCTCCTCTTCTGTTATCTCAAAGACCTTTGTATTATTTACTCGAGTCAGTTTTTTTCCTTTCCTTTCCTACATCTATATCAAGCGTACATCTTACCATTCTGTGATCACTTTCGACATTTACCTTATTCAGGACGGTAACATCATTCACAATATATCTTCTGTTAGTGAGGATGAAGTCGATTTCATTAGTAGTTAATCCATTTGGACTCTTCCATGTCCACTTTCTGTTCACCCTTTGCTTGAAAAAAAGTGTTCATTACTAACAGTCCTTGAGATTCTGAAAATTCCACAAGTCTTTCACCTCTTTCAATTCTTTCACCAATTCCAAAATTTCCTATAGTTCCCCTTTCTTCGCTGTTTTTTCTTTTTCCAACCTTAGCATTGAAGTCCCCCATAATAATAGTGTAGTGGGTTTTCTGCTCATCTAAAAGACTCAATTTTCCCCATATATACAGGGTGTCTCAAAAATATTGGTACAACCGTTTAGGGGAGGTAGGTAACATCTATAGGAATGTGAATCGCATAGGAACCCATAACCGGAAACGTTACCGTAAGTCGGTACACGGCGCTGTTCATCAATTCGCGAGAGGGAAAATTTCTGGTTTACTCATTCAAGCAGTAGTTGCCGCACGAAGAGCATTCATCGATATAAGAACTGTGAGCTGGCAGACATGCACCTAGTGCATGGATTAGCAGAGGGCCCACACGGTGTGCGCCCCATTCGGCACAACATCGCTTCGCAATAAATGTTTGGGCAGGTATGGTCGGTGACTGCTTAGTCCGCCCATACTACCATCCCGCATAAACTTCTCTAAATATCGGATCTTTCTTGAACAAGTTCTACCAGGGTTACTTGACGATGTTCCAGCAAATATGAGACGCAACATTTGGTTTCAACATGACGGAGCGCCTGCCCATTATGGAAGGTATGTTCGTGACCATTTGAACAGGCGTTATGGGCGTCGATGGATTGGCCGTGGTGGATCCGTTGCCTGGCCCCCACGCTCACCTGATTTATCGAGCCTTGATTTCTTTCTGTGGGGGGGGGGGGCTCAAATCTATCGTGTATGAATCGCCTGTGGAGACGGAAATGGATCTCGTGGTGAGACTCGTCTGTGCTGCTGCTACTGTCAAAGAAACTCCAGGTGTGTTCGACCGTGTCCGCCAATCCATGCTGCGTCGGTGTCACGCATGCATCGCGTCTCATGGTGGAACCTTCGAGCATCTGTTGTAACATTATGAAATGCATCCATCTCGTACTCCATTGTTAATATTATGTCAAATAAACGTTTGCCACTAATTACTGTCTTGTGTCATTTCTGCTTCTTGTGCCTCTGCTACTACTTTCCCGTAACGTTTTCGGTTATGGGTTCTTATGCGATTCACATTCCTTTATATGTTACCTACCTCCTCTAAACGTCTATACCAATATTTATGAGACACCCTGTATAGATTTATGAGAAATAAGGAATGATCATGTATTATTGGGAAAGTGGGGATTACTTTTTATGGTATTCTTCAATACAAAAATGACAGCTCCATGAAAGTGGCTCCGTTCAGAAAGTGGTGGAGTAAGGCAGTATATGTGGTAACCTCTGTCACAGTCATCACAGAACAGCAATTGATCATCATTATCTGATGTTCCACACAGACCACAAGATTTATATTCAAATGCACTGCCATCTATATTTGTTCACAGACTCAGCCATAAAAAATGTAAACTGCAACCATTATCAACCCACTACAGGATGGAAACCTCCTCAACATTTCATGTTGAGGGAAATGGACCATAATCTGCCACGCTGTTCCAGCGCGGGTTGGATGATCGACCGTATTTAGCAGTCAGGGGCTTGAACCCCGGTCTACTTAAAGACCATGAGCTACTGCACTCCCGCGCCTGACCATTCGGCTACGGAGGCCTCAGCCATGTGTGGTGTAAACTGAAGGCAAGTAGGATGGGCTGATCTACCACAGTCATCACAAGAAACCAAATCTTCTGCTTGTCTGGTCTTTCTGTTTTCACCACTGTCTTCAAGGCAAAAGTAATCGTAAGGACTTGCAGTTACTGCTTTGGTAGAGGCACTTTTCTTTTCTGCCAGCGGGTCATTAGAAGAGGTCTCTCCTGAAGAGTAGGGGGCTGATCCGTCACCTGCTTAAGAAGAGGGTTTGGGAGGGGAAAGCTGTTCTCCTCCTCAGTGTTATCTGTCGACCCACTGTTGTTGTTGTGACTATGTGTGTAGTGGTAAGATAAGCCAGGACGAGTCTTGTAACGGGCACCACAGATTTCACAACTGTATGGTGTTTCTGCATCAGAATAACCAGTTCTGTCTTTCTTTTTTGTTCGTGTATTTCTTATTTTCCCTTTCTTTTTGCGATAGGTATCTTTATATTCATCATAATCAGAGTCTGGGTCATTTACCAGCATTTGGAGGCCCACCGGTATCTTCTATATCTTTATACCAAGAATATTTTGAATCTTCAGTTAGCTTATGAGCACTTTCTTCCCCTTCCATTTTGATTGCAGTGTTTTCCATTGCACTAATTTGATGTGCATCTGTTTTATTTGCATTAATTTTCTTGGCATGTCATGTAGGGTAGCGATCATTCATTTAAGTTCTGCCTTTTCTTTTTTTTCTCCTTTCTCCATCTTTTTGCAGGATATGTATATATATCTGACCTTGAGTTATCCCGGCATTCTTTGCCACTTCTGCATCCGCAGTACACAATCGCTTTGGTCTACTACAGTTTGTGCATCCAGGAATGGTAATCGCATCTTTCGTTCTATACAAAGCCGAGTATTATAATTAGCAGAATTTTGTATTACATCTTTATAGAATGGAACACTAAGAACACTGTTTAAACGCGAAACGGAAACTTTGTTTTCGTTAATACAAAAACACAGCACCTGCCATTGTCTTTTCCCGACTTAACTACTATAATTGTTTAGACCTTTTAATAGTTGTGTGGGAACCACGAACTCCAATGCCAACCGTAGCATTGCGCACAATTCCATGCTCTCTACAATATGACAATTCTTTGGTTCAACCCTGTTTGTTTCAACAAGACTATGTCCCAAGCATACAGCCAGTTCTGTTCGAGAATGATTCATGGACACAAATGTATGTACAAAAGTTGGACTGACCTGCACAGAGTTTTAATTTGAACCCCGTGCAACACCTATAGGATGAACACTGACCAGTTCAGCAGAACAGTGGAGGAGTATACCCTCCACAGTGTGTCGTTTGTTGGTGGAAAGCCTATTCAGGAAGGTGGGGGTTGTCATAGTGGCCAAACGGGGACCAACACGCCGTTGAAGGTTTTTTTTTTTTTTATGTGAACCCCAAACAGTGTGTAAACAGTGACGTCAGTGTGAAACCGACCTGTGTCCGGATACTTTTGGAGTGTAGTGTACTTGTACTTTGAGTATACTTCACCACCCCACATGCTACAGATCACATACTACATGTGATCTTTATCGTGTATTATTACACTTGCATTTGAAGATGCCTTTAAGAATTCCTCTTGTTTTCGACGGGATACGAACCTAGACCTCTCCGAACGAATGGCAGGTGACACGCTTATATTGTCATGGAGAAGTGGAGCCTAATGAGTAAGTAATGGAATACTCTGTAGTATTCCATTACTACAGAGTATTCCATTTATGGGGAAGTCTGTGAGAATAACCGAACTGTCAGAATAAAACAAAAACGATTTTTAATATTTATCCACTTTTTAAGTAAAACAAAAATACTAATATAATTATGTTTATTGTTTCGCTTCAAAGTGCCCTTTCAATTTGGCTTCATTCTGTCAACGGCTAAAGAAGCAGTTAGACAGTGCACGTTGTTGCTCCTCAATATTTACTTCCGTTTTTGGAAATCCAAAATTTAAATACTCCTCATCATATTTGTTAATTTTGACTTTTTGAAAGTACCTTCCTTCGAATTTTTTTTAGCCGATATTACGGTAACTTTCTATCGAGACGGAATTAATTTTATAAGCACTTAAAAGTTATCCACAGTAGTAAAATAACGGATATGAAATTTAAGTTTAAAACATGACTGCTAAACAAGTATGAATAATTCTTATAGAAACTGGTCGTTTTTAAGTGCAATTCGTAGCAGTAGTCAAATACTAGATTGTGTTGCAATTTGTATTTTTCCGGAACGAAGTGTGTTGCGACCGAGGCACCTGTTTCGGCGCAAAGTTAGAAGGAGCGCCAGGATTAAGGAATTGAATGGTGAAACTTCGTATGATATACTTTGTTGGGGAGAAGGAACGTGCGCACTTCTGAATAGTTACCTCAGGCGCTGAAATACCCTCTCCTGGACGTGCTTTATACAGTAGTGCTGTAGACACTTTTCAAAATAGCGCCATCATTTGCCTTTGTACATCTCTCTTTTTTTTTGTTTAGACTATTTGTCGTCTGGATCATTTTTGTCATATTTGAACTGAAGTTTTTGAATTTGATATTAAAATCGGAACTAATTTAGATTTTACGATTTCTGAATTTAAAATTTGCCTATTAGAAAGTTATTCCCCCTTCTCAGTTTTTCTGAAAACTTAACCTGTGCACTTTTGAAACGGACGTACTCATACACAGATATTCTTTAAAACTCTCAAACTAACTTTAAAACCTAAAAGAGTAAAATGTTTCACATTTTGCTTTACCACCTTAAAATTATCTTTATCTTTAACACCTTAAAATTATATATATATATATATATATATATATATATGTGTGTGTGTGTGTGTGTATATTTTAAACAATAAATAATGTAATATATATATGTATACATAACACAACGGTCGTAGCAGGAGAAATGACATAAATTGTTCTCTGCAGATTAGCTGTTTTACATAGCTAAATGACGTACTGGAAGAGCGAACATCACATACAACCTTTTATCATTATTATTATTATTATTATATATATATTTTTTGTCTCCTTAAAATATAACGACGTTTTTAGACTAAACCGAGGACGGGGAAAATTTTTACAGCTAACGAAAAAATGCAAATGAATCGTTAAATTTTAAATACATGAATTATAATTTAAACAGTAATATTTAGTCTAATTTTAATATAAAAATTCAGTCTTTTCAGCCAAAATGTGACAAAAAAAAAAAAAAAAAAATGTTCAGGCAACAAATAGCTTGAACTTAAAAATAGGCGAGTAGATTCCAGTGCCTTTTAATTTAAACCGCATGCCAGTGTTTGCCTTATTTTAAGACAAAATTGGATAAAGAATGATTTACATTATAACCACTACCTAATGTTTATGAGCATATCCAGCTTTTAAATTTATATAAAAATCTACTGTTCACGTTTGCTCTACACAACTAAAATAAATAAATGAAGGAAATGATTTGATTTGTAAATGTCCGTAGTTTGATGCTAATTTTACACTTATCTTTGCATTTCTTCTAACTCCTTTGTTTGCTCTGTCCGAATACACAAAGAATACGATTATTGGAACTATTAGTAAAGTTGTTGTTAATCAGTATACTCTAAAACTTGGATATTCATTCTTTATACTTTCTGCAATTAGTACTTAAGTCATTATTCAATCCGAAATTAAATTCAACAGTTATTCATTCAACAGCCAATTTGCTGAAGGGACAACGGTATCTGGCGTTTCACATTAGTTACACGAATATTTTTTTTCGTAGTTCCGAGTGGACTTAATTTAATAAACATTAGATTTAGTCGCATTGGTTAGCACTGCTTCAAATAAGCTGACAGCGCTGCGAAATATAATTTAAATTGTTATACATTCAAGGATCGAGGCAGTTAACTAGTAAAACTGAAATACAATTCTGTGAGCTGTGCACTATCTTCATGAATTAGGTTACGCTGATCGCTAGTGTTATTTCAAGTTTCCGTTGTACGTTCTCTTCCACAATTCGAGAAATACTTTGCACAAACCAAACGAATGACCTCTTGAAGAACGAATATATTTAAATATTTTTCTAGTTGAATTGTATGTTCCGTCACTAATTTGTTTCCTTAGTTAATACTTAGTTAAAAATTAATATTAGAGCGGTGTTTACAATTCTGAACTAACCGCTAGACCGCTAACCACCATGTGGATTTTACAACGTTCATCTCGCTTATTTCGGCAAAAACAGTCCCACTACCAAAGAAGCAAAGGAAATTTCACTGAATTGAGCACAGATTTACAACTTAGACTCGTAGAGAGAGAGAGAGAGAGAGAGAGAGAGAGAGAGCGCGCGCATTAATGAAGTTATGGAAAAAGCCGCAACGAAACAGCTTTCCTGTTGATCTATAAGGACTCGGAGTACAGCATGACGTCACTTCCTATCACACGGAATGTATTCCAGTGTTGCGCCTTCCTGCTAGATGTAACAGCAATGGTTAGTTTTACTTTGTCTTCTAATGCAGAGTCTTCGTAAACTGACTGCCTGAAGTACTATTTGTTTAAAGATCGTAATTTAACCTGGTCAGTATTAAAAAAGCCACCAGCTTTCTTAAAGAAATACTGAGAGCCGTCAGCGTGCCATCGGGAAACGGCATACCGACAGTTTTACTGAATGTCTAAATTTAGAGAACTCGACGAACCAACTGAAACGACGAATCAACTGAAATTTTAACAATTCATCCCGAACATTGTACGTATGCTAGCCGTCTACTGAGTAACAACTCTAAGCACAAGTGACTGATTATCTTGGCTACAGATAATTGCTCGGCCGCAATCGGTACACATTTCCGGTATCAGACAACGCACTCAACTGCAAGCCATCACTTACCTAACCATCTTATAAAAGCAACTAATGAAGGTCAGCGTCATTCAACCAATCAATGGTGTTGACGGGGAGGGCAGCTGGTTACACAAGATATCGGAATGTCCTACCTGCTGATTGAGAAGTGACCGGCATAAGCAGCAGCAGACGCGACGGCTGGATCCACCACAGTGGAGGGACTGAGACTCTGGCGCGGCGTAGCCGGAGACACGGCTGTAGGGACGGGACGAGCTTCGGCACCGCGGGCTGCCATACGAATTGGCGCACAAGCAAGTGCTGGAAACAGACTGACAGACTGGAAGACCGTTACGGCCTCTTGGCTGCGGGCGGCCTCTCCTCAGGATCGTTCTAGGCGAAGTAAGGGTTAATCATAGCCGCGGGGAAAGAGGTAGCACGTCGGCAGTGTGCCGGGGCGGACTGCATACGGCAGGCAGCGCGCCAGGCAGACAACAAGGCCTCGGGCCCTCAAGCAACTTTTTTTTTTTGGGTGGCGGAAACGTAGCTACGGGCGTCGGTTCCAAGGCCGGCGAAAGCCCTGGTATCATCAGCCACTGCCTCGGGACACGAGATGCAATCGATCGATGGGCGTGCTCCTGTAGGCAGATCCCCAGCAGAGCCTGGCGCACTTGTGCACGGTATAGCACCACCGCCCAGCTCCTGCAGATGGCTTCCATATGGCCAGTTTTTGGATCCCACTTCATCATGTTTGACCGCATCCTTTCACTTGAAGGGGTTAACATCTCTCTCGTCGCGACCTGCATCTTCTCCATCTCTTGCATTGTACACTTCCAGCTTCTCTTATTCACGCATGCGTATCCCACCATCTGTGTCGACTTTGGTTTGCTGGCTCATAGCCATTTGTTAAGTATACAACTTAGGTATGCAGACCGATCTCCAGCGGAGGAGAAAAGTTTATGCTGTTGATAATGTGCTAAGTTTCTCAGACTGTGAAACTAGCACTGCGTGAGTGTTAATGGTGAAGTATTTATGTGGCTTTCGTCGCTTATTATTGAGGACCACTCTACAGATAAAAAGCAATGAAATCTTAATTACGCACAAAGCTGCCATGTTTTGTTTTTTGTGTAGTTGCCGCTTGAATTACTTAGTTAACGCATTTCAGTTACGGTAGTGGGTACTTGAGGGTATATTGATATTCATAGCACCCTTTTGAGTACACAGTTTAGAACAGTACTTAAATACTCACTGAAAATTTTCCCGCTTTTTTTTCTTATAATGAATTCGTTTTTCATAATAAACTCTGCAGTATAATTAAACGCTCGCCATGAATGGTGCATGGCGATCAACATTCTGCAGATTAAAATTATATTTTTCAAGAAGATTTTTAAAACTATATTTTTCAAGCATGGCTCCTTTGGAAGATGCGTAAAAACTTACTACCTGTGTACTTTTAGAAGGGTTAATCGACGGAGACTGCGGCAGGATATCGTGTCTTTATTTTTAAGAGGTTTAGCGTTGACCGGCTCTAATCCTGGGAGAGCGTATAGGAATTTGGGGCAAACGGATCACTTGAGGTTTGACTGATTGTTTGTTATTCTGCGAGGAACATATATATATATATATTTTTTTTTTTTTCCCCCTGAATGAAAGTAATATTTATAGTTTAATGAACATAAGTGTCCACCATCCCCTCTCAATGGGAGAAATATGTAATATAACGAAATAAGGAATAATCAACCCTAATGCTAAATTAGGATTGATTATTTTTAGTTGATTATTCCGCATCGAATTAATATCTTCATTAATAATAAAAAAAGAATGCAAATTTTACTATTAAAATATAACCTCTTATGATTGATTTTAAAAAAAATCGCAAAGGAATATTTCAAATCCTTTGTATGATATGCGCTGTTTTTGTTTCTTCTGATTATTCGAAACCGAATAAGTCGATACAAAAAAAAAGCATTTTATACCCAAGTAAAGTATGTGAATTCATCCTTAGAACATTTAACGGTATGCAACTTTATACATATTTTAGTCGGGATGCACAAAAAGATTCCACTGGCAATTATTAACACTAATGAGGACAAATGCGCAAAAATATGATGGATTACCAGTTGATTGACAAATACATACAGTAGACTGTCAGAATAACGGCACCTTCGGGGATTCAAGGTGCCGTTATCTAGAAAGTTTTATTTTTAATATATTTAATGCAGTAATAATGAGCTAAATAAGAAATAGATTAAGATTGCAATTTTATTAATTGCACATAAAAAACTTAAACACGTTGAAGATGCAATGTTATATTCTGCCATTAGTGCACTCCTGCCTACGCCCCGTTCTTTTTTCTTTATTATATCAAGTTTAATCTGCGTGGTAACAGTTTCATCGTCTTCCCCACACCGTGTGGAAAGGGCCCGAGTTCGAATCCCATCGATGACGCGAAGAATTTTTTATGGGCCTTTTTCACTCCGTAGCCGAGTTAGTCGGTCTTAGGCGTAGATATCAAGTTTTTCTTCAGGCAAAGTAGGCAAATCAACCAGAGAACACGCAATTTACTGTCACAATACACATGGGTATATGAATTAACTTTCCGGGTGACCCTGATGTAATAGTTTGGATTATATCAAGTTTGTCACTAAGCTTTGATGTTGTTCTTCTTTTCTTCTCTGTATGAGGTTTATTAACTTTAGGAGCCATAGTGAGAGGTTTTTAATTTAAAATAAATGTAAAACAGCGGTATCAGTACAGAATTCACTTTCAAAATGGCTAACGTAAACAAATACTGTACAGTAATCACGTGATTTGCTGTTTTGTTTTTTTCGGCACTGCAAGACATCTGCTCTGTATGTAAACATCCGATCTCAGTGTGCGTTAGTTCGAATGTTCCGTTATTTCAACAGTTTATTGTACTTAAGATAAATCTGCTATCTATAGCAATTTTGTAAAAAGCAAGTTATTCCCTTTGTCCCGTAATCCGCTTTTCTCCAACTTCGCCAACTAATTGTTGCTACCCTTTGCTCTTTCGCATCACAAAAATTTGGTTCATTTTAAAAAAACTGAAAATTATACGGTTGCCATAAAACAGTGAGTTATAACTTCCTTTTAAAAGGAACTTTTATATTTGTTTCACTGTTTCTACAGTTTTTATCACGAATAGCTTTGTTTATGAGTAGTATTATCCTAAATCGTAGAAAATATATTCAACTCTGCGATTGTCCTGGAGTAAAAACAAGAGAATTTGTTTATGTTGGAAATTTATCGAGTGAGAATAAAAAAGCAGCATTTAAGTTTATACATACACTGAGTGATCACTGAATTATGACCATCCTTATGAAAAGTGATTGCGACCCGTTGACCAAGTGAGGTACGAGAGTGCGCAGTTAGTCGACCTACATAGCATAAATAAGGTGTCAGTGGTTCAATAGGTAGAAAATTTCCAAGCGTGATGGGTAAAAGGAAGGATTTATCGGACTTTGATAAAGGACGGTTTGTGGATGCTCAACAAGCTGGTGCCTCGATTTTCCAAACGGCTGAACTGATGGGATGTTCGAGAGCCGCCGTAGTTAAAGTGTATCAGGACTGGCGTCAAAATGATCAACAACGACCCGACGGCAAAACTGCAATGGTCAGCGAAAGGTTGAAGTTAGAGGTGAGCGCCGGGTACGACGACTCGTATACAGGCGCAGCATTGTTTAAGAGTTATGTTATGTTGTTATTTAGGAGCATTAGCAACTAAGGTCATATTGCTCCGGGGATATGCGGTGGTCATTTTCTGATCTTTCCGCATCCTCCTTATTTGGTGGTCATGGGCTCGAACCCCGGTTTAATCAAGAAGCGTGTGCTACGCACTGCCGCTCCTGCCGACCTGGCTACGGAGGCGCATTGTTTAAGAGTTGACTACCCAATACAACATGGGCCAACCTGGAACAATATCTGCCATGACCATGCGCATGCTCGCACGTATGGCTATACCAGCAGACGATCCCTACGGCATCCTCTCCTAACCAAGGTTCACCGGCGTAAAAGACTCGCCTGATGCAAAGAGCATGCAAGTTGGATGTTAGAAGATTGGAAGAAGGTGTGCTGGTCGGATGAGTCACGTTATTTACTCTACACCGTGGATGGTCGTGTACTGATTTGGTGTCAACAACAGGAGGCTCTTGATCCATCATTCATGGTCTCAAAAGTGTTGGCTGGTGGAGGCAGTTGTATGGTGTGGGGCATGTTTCATTGGCAGGAATTTGGACCCCTGGTGCATGTGGAACACTGTATCAGTGGTCTCCGCTATTGCCAACTGCTTGCTGATTGTGAACACCCCGCTATGTTACACTTTTTCCTGAATGGCGACGGTGTCTTCCAAGATGACAATGCGCCGAGCCATCGGGCACTTGTTGTGCAAGAATGGTTTGAGGAACACAGTTCTGACTTTCAGCATATCGATTGGCCTCGGAACATCAATCCCAGAGAGCACTTGTGGGACGCTATGGAAAGGCATATCAGGCGTCTGGATACACCAGTCACCTCCATACCTGCATTGCTGGCCGCATTACACACAGCTTGGTTGGCTATACCTCCTGAACGCTTCCGACATTTTGTTGAATCAATGCCATGTCGGATAGCTGCTGTACTGAGGGCAAAAGGGGACCTACGAAGTACAGTATTAGGTAGGTGGTCATAATTCAGTGATCACTCAGTGTAGATTGAACCTAATCGTTTTGTTTGTTATTTGGTTTTTAGGAGCATTAGCAACTAAGGCCATATTGCTCCGGGGATATGTGGTGGTCATTCCCTGACCTTTCCGTATCCTCCGTATTTGGTGGTCACGGGCTCGAACCCCGGTCTAATCAAGAAGCGTGTGCTACGCATTGCTCCTCCTGCCCACCTGGCTACGGAAGCGCCTGAACCTAATCATATGTACAGTAATTAACAAAGACACGAGGTGAGCAATGTGATTTATAAGTTGAGGCTACCCAGGATTCATTAGACTGAACTTATAAATCTTTGCTATTGGCAAGGGGAACGAAAAAGAATAGAATTCAAATTGTTTTTAAAGTCTGGGTGACCGATATTTTTAGTCAAAGTATTATGTCCGCTGCGGTTCGTCGCACTCATCGGTAGCATAATGTCTACACCTCACTATTGAAAATAAGATATTATAATGAGCGTACTGTTTCGTAAAATTTTCCATTTCGACCCGTGGTTCTGCGTTAACCGTTCGTGTTCGGTGGAAACCTAACTGTGACCCTGCGCAAACTTGTCTGTAATATTGTAATCTGGCTACGTTAAAATGTGCGCGCTTAGTTTGCTCATGTACGTATACCTACGTAAACTATTTTACGTAGTTTAGATATCGCCCACGTAATTTAAGGCTTGCTTCTTTTTCCAAAAATTTTGCATAATTACTGTTAGACAGATTTATAGTAAATGTCCAGAAACTTTCAACAATTTTAAATTAACTGTAAATTAAAGAAAAAGCATTTCTTGCTGAGAAAGGAATGTGCCTGACTGGGGTAAATATTTATGAGTATGTAGTCTGGCGATTTCAGCGAACTTACCGGAGTTCGGTCGGAGCCACATATGACTCTACGGTAATTATCAGTTTTTATTATAAAATTTAACCCCTACGTTACAACAAAAATGTAATTTTGTATTACAAGTTTTTTTCCCCTCCATTTTCGCACCCCCTCTCTCTTCCCCCCACCTTATCATGATACCTGGATGACCGCACGGTTCGCCCAATCCTTCGTTCTACTTGTGTTCATGGTTTATTTTTCTGACGGTGTTTGGTAGTAAGGGCTACTACGTAAAATATGAAATATGAGTACCAGGAATAATTTAATAGTTTCCTGATTACCAATGTAGATTTCTGTTGGAATAGGCCTCAGTTATTTTTTGCTAATACCTGTAGACAAATAGGCCGCAGTGTAATTGTTATTCCGGTCTTTGTTCGACCCGAATAACCCGATCTCTAGGCGAAAGATCAGGGACAACTCAAACTATCATTTAAAAATTAAGCAGAAGTTTTTTTTTTTTTTTTTTTTTTTGGTACAGTTATTGCACTTTAATATTGGCACTTGGCCATTTCAGGTTATTTACCTAGCACTACCGACATGAAGCTCCTTACAGCTAGAAAATACAAATAAAATGAACCAACATTGTTCAAAGGGCCTCACGAGCTGCCATCGACCTCAGATTCGACGTGACCTGTGGTATACTGATTAATGTTGTGAATGAAAGCAAGCAGTGAACAGGAATCTGCGAGCCCTTTGGAGCCAAGTACAGAGCAGTAGTATACAATTAATTTCCTCTAGTATCATGTATTATTCAGTCCTGGTTGCAAGCCAAGAATATATCCAGCATCCCGTTGATGTAATATTTATGAGTTCTGTTCCAGCAGCGAGCTTCTCCATCTGAGTTACTCATCATAATGTAATGACCACAAATTAGAAATCATAAATATGTGTATTTCCCTGCGACTCCAACAGATTGCATTTTCGGGATTTTGGTACAGCGCTACTTATCACGTGTTCTTGGTCTTATTCTTAGAAACCTCCCCCTCATTTCTAGTTTGCTCTTAGTTGCATGTCAGTAATTTGTTATTCCTAATTTATGCATCTAGAAAACAGATTTTGTGTGTGTGCGCGCATGCTGACGAATCGTCCCGCAAGGCCTAAGTTATACGGTCAGTAAATAAAGTTACCTGAGGCGTTTGCGACTTGAATGTAACATCGATTCTTTTGCCGCTGCAGGAAATTTTAGAATAAGATGGCGTTGTATTGTTTAATGGGGAGAGGGATATTCCATTTTTGAAGTATGGGGAATTTGAAATCCTTTTAATCCTTATCGGATTTTAATCTTTATTATAGAAGCTTAAAAATTCATTCTGTATTGAGATTAATACAGAATGTATTAATCTCAATGTTAGATTGTTAACTCTTATCTAAAATCTCCGGTCTTACACCGGAGATTTTAGATAGAGTTAACAATCTAACATTGGAAAAATTAACAAAGTGCTTACATTTCAGGTGCGTTCTTAAATTAACGGCATTTTTTTCTATGATTAATAGAAGTGAAAAGTAAATTACTAATTATCTTTTTACCAATTAATTACTAATTAACTAATAATATATAAATACACAAGGATAATATATATAGATATAGATATACACACGCACACACATTATATATAAAATATAATATATATTACATTATTAATTAAATTGAATACCAAAGGAAATATACAACTGATGAAATTTAATAAGAATTTTGGAATATAAGTATTAGGGGTGAAAAAATATACCTATAAGGCCATAGTGCCAAGTATTTAGGTAACCTATGTTGGACTTCATTGTTGTACCCTATAAGTAATAATAAATTATAATAAAAATAAAATGATAGTCCGGTGGAGGTCCAATTTGTCACGTTCATGTGTTGTGTTATTTATCTTCTTCAGGTGGTCACTAGTTAGAGTTTTGCAGTCATTTCCTTGATGTTCACGTCTGTCTTTTGGGAGATAGTTACATTGGAGCTGTCTCTCGAGATATGTTTGTTTCTAGTGTTCCCTTTCTATTTGTTATGTTCTTGTGTTGGTCTGGTTTGTTGCTTTTATTTGTCTCTACTTGTCGTATCCTGGTCCCCTGGGTGGGCCAGTCTCATGCTGGGCTTCTTGGTTCAGAGGTTCGGATATCAGCTCGTGTTTGGTATTTGGATCATGTAAACCGGTCTTAAGATGATGTGGCAGGGATCTTTGTCTTTCAAAGAGTTCGCGAGCAAAGACGGTGAAAGCCCGGTGATGGTAGATGACTTTCATCAACCGGTGAAATACCACCACTTTGCTTATTGGAGGCTTGAAGTGGTGAAACCCATGTTTAGTCTCTAGAGCAAAGTTTTCGGCATCCCCCTCCCCCCATACTTCTCCTTCAACCCATGCCTTTTTAACCCAAGCACGGTACTAAGTACTATAGGTTCTAATACCTCTCGTGTTTGGGGTTCACATAAAAAAAAAAAAAAAAAAAAAAAAAAATTGTCTTCTTGCAATATTATGTCTTCTCGGTTCTTTAGAAACTAGTTGATGTGTGTGTGTATAGCTGACATAGTTGTCACATGGGGTCTTCATAGTTGTCACAGTCGTGGATAAGGTGTTCCCAGGTTTCCTCCTGCCCGCAGTAACAGCTCGGGTTGTCGGAGATTCCCAGCTCGTGGAGTTTCCCTCTGAAGGAACCATGTCCCATAAGAAGGAAGGTGGTGTTGGAGGTCAGGGTAACACCAGGGCGGAGAGATGGAATATACTCTGCTGACATCTGGTATAAATTTTTCGGTGACTTGCACTTTTGTGGTAAGATTCAATCTATCTTGCCAGATAGATTTGAGATGTTCCATTAACCTCTTATTTTCTGATTATTTGCTTTTGCCAGGACCTGGAGCGCATGGGTGCTCACCGTGCAGCAGGCTCTAGTTGTTGTCAATAGTATGGATCGACTACAGCTTTTTTCTTGTTGACTGCTGTGTTTTCTTTTTGATACCAGGCACCTGTGTCATAGACCAGGATAGGGACGAAGAGAGCTTTGTATAGAAGGGAGAGGGCCCTCTTCTTTAGTCCCCAGGTCCTTCTGGTGATTTTGGCTATAAGGGCCGAGAGCCTCCTTGTTTTGGTTCTGAGGTAGTGGAGATGAGATGTGAAGTTCAAGTTTCAGTCTAGTATTGTTCCTAAATATTTTAGTTCCTGTTTGAGTTTGATGGTCGCTCCATTTATTTTGATTAGTGGGGGTCTACCGGGTCAAGAGCACCCCTGAGGAGTAATGAGTTTGTCTTTTCGGTTGAGATCGTTAGAAGATTCCTCTTGGCCCAGTCCTGTAGCATGTGTGTGTGGCATGATTGCATATGGCTTCTAGTTGAGCTCCGCTGATCTCTGCTTGAAGTATCATAATCAGATCAGATCATCAGGATATGCCTGTGTAGTGACATTTGGAATATCCAGATTTAAAAACTCATCAAGCACCAAGTTCCACAGGAGCGACCCCAGAACGGATTCCTAGGGGTAGCCCCTGTAAACCGGACTGGATACATTTTTATTTATTTATTGTACTAGGCCGTCCCAGCCAGCTTTACTGGCATCCTCGCTAATAATCACAATACTGTACAGATATTTACAGACTGGCATCCTCGCCAATAATCACAATACTGTACAGATATTTACAGACTGGCATCACTAATTCCCGTTCCATTACAAGATATTGTAGTTCTGCACTTCATGATACCGCACAATTATAAGAAATTTAAGAGCTTGCAGTTCATATAAAATGAATTTGTAGTCCCTACTACTGAAAGTAGCTAGTGAGAAATTGCCGTCAGTGCATACAGTTTCAATGTAATGTCCAGTCTGAGAAAGAAAAGTCTTTTTAATAAATGAAATATTACCCTGAAAGCTGAATTCCACACCATAGAACTATTCTCTGATGTTAGATGAACATAGATCTATTCAAATGCATCAACTTCATAAGCGTTGAAATGTGTTTAGTTAGAGATTGACGTTTCCAATCGATTCGTCCAGTACACCGACTTAAAAGACCAATCAGTGATGAAATGCACAACTTGGATCACCTATCATCGTCGAATACTCAGACTTGAAATACCACTCAAGGAAGTACCTGTCCTCGAATACTCTGCCTTGAAAGAGCACTCGCTGATGAAATGTGGGCAAACTAGGGATGCTTGTCTGGCCTATTTGTACTAGTCGTCTTGAATCACTAGTGATTATATAGCAGCTGCCATAGCTCGTGCCTGCAGTTTCAGGAACCGCATCACAGCTGTCGTCCACGGCACAAGGAACCGCCTTGCTGTAATCTAATGATCGACAAATCAAACAGCTCACCTTAGGACATCATGTAGGAACTGGTGATACCTTGGAATTACAATTTCAGTATGATTTAGCCGGAGGATCAACTCTTGAAACAAGGATCATTCAAGAAAATGTTATAGGAGCTTTGACGGCATGGTTGAAATTGTTTTCAATACGATGTTGCGTGGTTCACCTTTTAAGGAAGAAATAGTCACCTACTACTGAAGAGGATATTGGTTTTCACCTCCATAAAGGATACAATATGAGATGTGAATTTTACACGAGTGTCACCTGTGGTCAAATCACCTCTTCCAGTTGGATTGCTGCAGCTGACAGAAACATTCTACAACGTATCAGTTTGAGACAAGTAAAAACTTGAATGTGCTACATCCGTTTCACTCAAGGAAAATTTGTGCCATATAGGTACTCAGATAATTTTATCAGCATTGTCTTGTTCCATTTTCAGCAGAACTCGTTGTTTTTTGTAAACTTGTACAGCAAAAATTTGGAAAGCACCAAAGTCTGCCCTTGTCTTCAGTAGAAGGGCCTCACATCCAGAAGTCAGTGTTTGCACGCTGGGTGCTCCATCAATCAATTCATCTCGTAGATCATGGTATTCGGGGCAGCTAAGATGTACCCAGTCTTCTCTTTCTCCACAAGTACACGATGAATGTGCTGAAATACCTAAATCATTTAATTTTCCAAAGAAGGACCCATGTCCCGTAAGCAGGAACGTTGAATATAGATTTGGTTGACACCAACTTGGCCATACCCTTCCCAAACTTTTTTGATGCGTGGAAGAAACTTTTTGGTTATTAAACCCTTGGTGCAGTTATTCCATCTGTTTTGCCACTGTTCAATAAGAAGAGTCCATAATCGTTTCTTCTCCACATTATAACCCTTGTCACAACGAATTTCAATTGATATCCACTCATATGGCTGTCTTCACCGCAGGTAGAAGCACATTGGTTTGAATACTGATATCAGATCCAGCGGCAGCCGTCCTCTTATCATCTGCAAGGCCTCATTTGACACAGTCCTACAAGCCATACTAAGTTGTAACAACGTGGTCCGTTGGATTGAAAATATATTCCTAACATTTGCCTTTTGCAGCGCACAATCTAGCCCGACATGTGCACCATAGCTCGCAATTGGCAAGAAGATACAGTCATAAAATAGATTTAGTGCCTTGCCTTTTATCCCCCAATCTTTCCTAGTTACACGGCCAATCATCCCAACAAATTTACGAATCTTCTCAAAGATGTAGTTGATGTGTGAGACAAAGCGTAACTGTCTATCGATTTGAACTCCTAGATATTTGATAGTTTTCACACACTGCAGACTCACTCCGTCTATCCGGCCTTGTGGATTTCTGGTAATAGAGATCCTTTTAACAACACAGTTTTGCTCTTTTCTGTTGAATCACAAGTCTGTGCAATTTACACCAGGTACTCAGATCCAACCAAATGAAGTGTGATCGTTCCTCTAATTGGAACCTCCAGTCACCGTCCACTAGAAAAACTTAAGTAATCAGCATAGCGATCATACAACGTTGTTATAGTCCAGTTTTAACCAATCGTTTACGACTAAATTCCACATTAACCGGTCTGGATACAGAGGCGAAGGGAGAACTGACCGTGATTCTTCGGTTTTCCAGGTAAGATTTCAGGCAGCGAAATAGGTTTCATGGGATTTGAGCCTAGCCAGAACACTGGGCTAATAGAGGGAGTCAAAGGTTCCGGCCAAGTCAGTTGAGATGAGGAAATATTTCCTGTTACAGTTTCTGGCGGCATCGGTGCTGAAGCATCCCCTCCTGAAACCGAACTGGTTTCTTGACATCAATTGAGCATCCTAGTATCGGTTTTCAGTTCTGTGGTAGATGAGCCGCTCAAAGAGCTTGCTCAGCATTGACAGCAGAGCGATAGCTTACTGTATGAGCCTGGCATGTCCTCGGGTTTAAGTGGGGTTTTTAAGGATAAGTCTAACTCAGGCTGTCTTCCACGAAGTTGGAAAGAAACCTTCTGTGAGGCCTTGATTTGCTAGGTTTAATATACATTCGTGTGCAAAACTTGAGGACCAACACTATTTCTAAAGGTTACAACCACAAAATCAAACGAAACAGCCTGTGGCGATTTGCATAACTGTGGCCGTTCAGTAGAAAGCAGGCGCCTCCGTAGCCAGGTGGGAAGGAGCAACAGTGCGTAGCACACGCTTCTTGATTAGACCGGGGTTCGAGCCCGTCACCACCAAATACGGAGGATGCGGAAAGGTCAGGGAATGACCACGGCATATCCCGGAGCAATATGGCCTTAGTTGCTAATGTTCTTAAAAATCAAATAACAAATCAAATATCAGAAGAAAGCTGGTGCACATGCAAAAATTACCGAATGGTGAGCACGATTGTTACAGACGTTCGATTGGTTTCATACAGTGCTACAGACAACGAAATGGCAAGTAGACAGCATAGTGTTTAGTGTAAGGCGCCACCTGTGGTCTCCCAAAACTGCACCATCTGTACTCTCGTGAAGTATACAGGACTCTCTAAATGCCAGAATTGTCTGTGTTATGTTGTATGTGTATACAGGGTGTCTCAAAAATATTGGTACAAACGTTTAGGTGAGGTAGGTAACAGCTAAAGGAATGTGAAACGCATAGGAACCCATAACCGGAAACGTCACGGGAAAGTATTAGCAGAGGCACAAGAAGCAGAAATGATACAAGACAGTAATTAGTGGCAAACATTTATTTGATATAATATTAACAATGGAGAACTACACAGCGAAGAATGGAACGAATCATATTGGGAATTAGATTGTTAGATAAGAAGAGAAACAAATGGATTAGGCAGCAAACTCAAGTAAAGGACATTCTTATCAAAACTAAAGAACTAAAATGGTCTTGGGCAGGACACATATCTCGAAGACATGATGGCAGATGAACTAAGAAAATAACAGAATGGTATCCAAGAGGAGCTAGAAGAAAACCTGGAAGACAAAGGCGGAGATGGATAGATGAAATTCATGAGTTTGTGGGTAGTAAATGGATGGCCAGTGCTCTAAACAGAAGGAACTGGAAAGTTGCTGGAGAGGCCTTCATCCTGCAGTGGATTGAAAATTGCTGCTGATGATGATGTGGTAAATTTTATTCTTTCGGAGGTAGTTAAAATGAAATGACAGTTCACTTTTCAACAACAGCTAATGGTTTTGGGTACAATTTGTGGAAAATTTTCCCATCACAGCTTTCAGTGTTCGAATGGTGAAAATAATTCAAGGCAGCTAGTGAACACGTGGGAAAAAAAAAAAAAAAACTCCCGAAAAAAGGCCAGCAACAGCAACTAGTGATGTGAAATAGCTCGGGTTGATGAACTCACGGTATAACAGAAGGATAATAGTAAGTGAGTGAGCTTTGAAACTTAATATTGGTGTTGGTAGCTTTGATAGCATAATCCGTAACAAGCTGGGATTCCGAAAATTCAGCACGCAGTGCATAAGCCTACCCAACCGAGGGGGAGCTAAAGCCCCCCCCCCCCCGAAACATTATTATATAGCTGGGTTGGCCAACAAGTCGATCGCTGCTTTAATTTCGGTCGATCACGACGAATTTTAAATATATATAAAAAATTGATTAGACAAAATCTAAATATTATTATTATTATTATTATTATTATTATGCGCCCCACTGCATAAGCTTATTACAAATCCGCTGAACCATGTGACTACTCTTGTCGCCACGCAGCCGATAAGCTTGTCTAGTGAAAATTCACGCAGTTACATTGTGAAGAACATCGTATATGTGTCGAATTCTTATTTAGCTTACTTAATATTAATAATTTAAATTCAGATTATTCGCACCAACAAAATTTCTTCATTTACAATCTAAAGCAGTAACTGCAGCATCATTTGAAGTGAGCCGTCTTGCAAAAAAATGCAAACCATTTTCTGATGGTCAATTCATCAAAGACGCATTTTTAGAAATAACAGATTCTCTTTTTGAAAATTTCAAAAAAAAAAAAAAAAAAAAAGAAATTAAAAGTGCTCTTTAAGATCTGCAATTATCTCGAAATACTGTGATGCGACGCATCGAAAAAATTAGTAAAAATGTGAGGGAACAGTTGCGTGCTCATATTGCTAATTGTGTGTCAATTTCTTTACAACTGGATGAATCTACAGACGTCAGTGACACAGCTCAATTGCTCGTTTTTATTCGTATGGTGTTTGATGATTCTGCCACTAGAGAAGAACTGCTGGGTATGATTTCGGTAAAAGAAAGAACTGGAGGTCTTGATATATTTAATGCATTCAAAAATTTTATTGAACAACTTAAATTGCCACTATTTAAGCTAGTATCAATAACAACAGACGAAGCTAAAGCAATAACGGGGCATCTTAACGGATTCATCGCATTGTGTCAAATGAATTCCCAGATTTTGTGAGTTATCATCCACCATCAAGTGTTAACCAGCAAAAGATTAAATACTAAAAGTGTTATGGACATAGCGTTAAATATCGTGAATTCCATCAGAGGACACAATCTCTTCAAAGGAGACTTTTCAAAATGCAACTCGATGAAAATGAATCAGATCTGATATTACACACAGATGTGAGGTGGCTGAGTCGGAGCAAGTTTCTACAGAAATTTCAAAATTTGTTGAATGAAATAAAAAAATTTGTTGATCAAAGGGGAGATGATTATCAGCAGCAAAAAATACGGAGTGGTTGTGTGATCTGGTTTTTTTGGCAGATTTCACCAGTAAGTAAAGTGATCTGAATTTGGAATTACAAGGAAAAAAATAAAAATGTGGTTGACATGATTAGTAGTATTTCTGCATATAAATATAAATTTTCGCCATGGCTAAAGATTTCAAAGAAAAAAAAAATCGATCATTTTGCAAATATTATGATCATTTGCAAAAATATCCTGTTTTTGAATTTAATAGTGAGAAATGTGTTTCTGAAATTGAGAAAGTTGTTGATGATTTTAAAACCATATTCAGTGATTTTAAAACAATTGAAGAAATTGTTCAATATATTTCTTATCCATTTAATGTCGACTTAGATACGAAACAAATTGCAGAAAAATATATCTGAGATTTTTCACATGCAGAAAATATTACTTGAAAATGAAATTATTACATTGCTAAACGATATCTTCTTAAAAGCCAGATCATCAGAAAAAGACTTTTGGAAATATGTTTGCCGAGAAAAGTACCCAAATGTAAAACAATGAATTGAACTTTTAAATTTCTGTTTTGGTTCCACATCTCTATGTGAATCCGCCTTTTCGTATTTGAAACAAACAAAAACGAAGAATCGCTCTACTCTTATGGACTTGCATACAGAAGATTCTTATCACAGTATATCCCCAATTTTGAAAACTTGGCAGATGACATGAAGACACAAACTTCACATAAATTAAAAATTTAAATACGTGTGAATTTAAAATAATAATTCTGAATTGTATTTAATTTTAAAATTTATAAGCAACAATTTTCAGTATGTGTTGATTAACTTTTTTAACCATGTGCAATTACATTCTTGAGATGGTAGATCGTGGCATATTTTGAAGAAAAAAGTAGATCGCATCACAAATTAAGTTGGTCACCCTTGTTATAATAGTATATACAATAATTGTACTGTCATGTGTTGACGCTTATAAACGCTGCCAATGTGGAACGTACGCTCTCCCAAAACAAAACTTCTGGATACTCTACTGACACAATGGATGCCAAAAGGGTTTAAACAACAAAATAGTGATTGCGAGTTGATATTTCATCGGTTATGAATGAACAATTCGGAGAAAAGGGAGTGGTTTTTTTTATGACATTATAACTGCCGATGAGACATTGGGTCCATCGCTTTACTCCTGAGAGCAAATTTCCAATATTTAATTTATATACGAACACATTCACTTCCACCAAAAAAAAAAAAAAAAATTCAAGGCCATAGCTTTAACAAACAAGGTGAGTGCAACCGCATTTTGGGATGCCAAACATGCTATTCATGTTGATTTCCTAGAAAAATCCAGTGCGATTAACGCTGAAGACTACCGCGAACATTTCTCTGAAACCAGCTGTAAGGAAGAAGCAACCAAGTTTTCTAGCTAAAGGCATCTTCATCACTACGCCCGTTTCTTTTATGACTACCGTATATTCCGGCGTATAAGTCGTCCTTTAAAGTGCTAGAAAATCGTCTAAAATTTTAAGATCGACTTATACGCTGAATATAAAATCATAAACTGGAATTAAAGGTACTTGCTTAAGGCTAGAAACACATGAATTAATACCGATATATTTCTTGGTTTTAATTTTACAAATATGTTTATTACAAATACATGTTTTTTGCTCACCTTTTAAAACCAAAGGATTTTTTATACTGTACCTTCTTCAGACGAAAACAACGCCCGATGGAATTCTTCGGGTGTTATGTTTTCGGGTTCACTTTGTGTTGAAAACGTTAAATATGGCGATTGTCAATTTAGAATAGCAAATTCGTTTCCAAACAGAGAAATCAATTTAGCAGTACAGTACCAAACAGGCAATGGTTCAGTTACATAGCCAAAGCCTCCGATGTATACACAGCTTCAATGAATAATGTCGCTCATCACCTGTGCCTGTAAGTTTGGTTTCATGACCTACGGTACATAATTGAGTACTGTATACGCTTATTGCTTTCTTTACAGTTTTTGTGCAGCGTAATAAAACATTACAATGTAAAATTTTAAAAGAAAGAGAGAAATAACTGATTTGAAAAGTAGACAGTGACTCAACGTGGGATTCACAAAATATATAATTTTTTTTTTTTTTAAATATTAAAACCACCATTAACCCTACACGGACAACGATAATCAATGCGTACTTTGCTTATATTTATATATAATAAATATATAAAAAAACTATATAAAATTAAAACCTTATACTAGTGCTTAACCTTCAGGCCCTGCCGTAGCAGAATGGTCATGTAAAAAGGTACACGTGACAGGAATACCACCTACACTTGCTTTGAGTGATCGTGGTTCGAGCCCACGTGATGACTAAATACGGTGTTGTTTATTTTATTCTCTATCTTGTGAATTCCTCTGACAGTGTGGAGCATAAACGGAAATTTTAATTGATTTATTTTTTATATTGGTAACGAATATGGCATATTGATTACCACAGAAACAAAGAATTGCTTGACATTTTTCCTTTCAGTCTGGGTGGTTGACCCCTGAAAAGTAATCCAGATTGTAAGTATGCAACGATAGATATTTTCTGTATTATCTTGTGTGTGTGTGTATATATATATATCCTTTAACAATTTTAACATACATTTACATACGTGTACTTCATAAATTTAACTAGGTAAGTTTATCAGTTATTCGCTACTCTTTGCCAGTACTGATACATGTAGTCTAAACTATACTGTTTTCATTATGGTCTTAGTGTACATATTATTACGGCGGTAGCACTAACCCATAATTCCATATAATAAAATTAATAACTATCGCCATACTATCAATACCTATCCCATATTTATTTTGTAGAGAAATTATTCATTTGAACAAAAGTGGTGCAAGGATTTTTGTCAGTGTCATTAAAGAGACACTAAAGGTTCAGAGAAACTGCTAGTTAGGGGGGAAAGAAGGGTAATTTAGATCCGCGTTTATCTGATGACATGGGTCAAAGTAATGCTTGAACTCACCTCATGAATTCTTGTTGCCACGACAGCCGATGTTGATAAGATGTTCTGAGGGTAGCAATGTTTCAAATGAGGGGAAAGATAAAAGCTCTGGATACAAACCTAAATAACTTCAAGGAGTGTGTCCGGGTAGTAACCTATAGAAGATTACTTAGTCTCAACTGTCTACAGTAATGTCAGGAGTGTTGTCAATAAAATGGAAGAATTTGAACTCCTAGTTAGGATAACTAATGCTGGTATAATAGGGCTAACAGAACATGGTGGCACCCGGAAATTGGTGATGATGATGAGTTCCACGACGGTATGTACAGTGTACACCGAGTGATCACTGAACCACCCCTATGAAAACTGAGGGCGCACGTTGACCACGTGAAGTACGAGAGTGCGCAGTTAGTCGATCTACGTAGCATAGATAAGGTGTCAGTGGTTCAGTAGGTAGTAAAATTCCGAGCGTGATGAGTAAAAAAAAAAGATTTATCGGACTTTGATAAAGCATAGATTGTGGGTGCTCGACGAGCTGGTGCCTCGATTTCCCAAACGGCTGAACTGGTGGGGTGTTCGAGAGCCGCCGTAGTTAAAGTGACACCAGGACTGGCGTCAAAATGGTCAAACAACGACCCGACGGCAAAACTCAAAAGGCTGATGCGAAAGGTTGATGTTAGAGGTGAGCACCGGGTCCGACGACTCTGCAGGCAAACAGGTGCAGCACTGTTCAAGAGTTAACTACCCAATACAACATGGGCCAACCCGGAACAATATCTGCCATGACCATGCGTCGCACGCTCAAACGATGGCTATGCCAGCAGACGACCCCTACGGCATCCTCTCCTAACCAGGGTTCATCGGCATAAAAGAGCATGGTGCAAAGATCATGCAAGTTGGATGTTAGAAGACTGGAAGAAGGCGTGCTGGTCGGATGAGTCCACGTTATTTACTCCACACCGTGGATGGTCGTTCACGGATTTGGCCTCGACAACATGAGGCTCTTGATCCATTATGCATGGTATCAAAAGTGCAGGCTGGTGGAGGCGATTGTATGGTGTGGGGCATGTTTCACTGGCAGGAACTTGGACCCCTGGTGCATGTGGAACAATGTATCACTGGTCTCCGCTATCGTCAACTGCTTGCTGATTGTGTACACCCCGCTATGTTATACTTTTTCCCGAATGGCGATGGTGTCTTCCAAGATGACAACGCGCCGAGCCATCGGGCATTTGTTGTGCACTTGTGGACATTATGGAAAGGCATATCAGGGTCTGGATACACCAATCACCTCCATATCTGCATTGCTGACTGCATTACACACAGCTTGGTTGGCCATACCACCCGAACGCTTCCGACATCTTGTTGAATCAGTGCCACGTCGGATAGCTGCAGAAGGAGGACCTACGAAGTATTAGGTAGGTGGTCATAATTCAGTGATCACTCATTGTATTTAGGAAAGATAGAAAGGGTGGATGGGTCATGCTTCTCATCAAAAGCAGCTGAGTTCGAAAAGAGCTGTTGCTGATTCTGAAGTTACGTCTGCTAGCTTAGAATCTATGTGGTGTGAGTTAGTTGTAAGTAAAGGAACAATGAGAATGGGAATAATCTACAGACCAGAAGATTGTGAAGAATATGACGAGAGTCTTTACATGCAGATGAAATGGGGCGCCTCCGTAGCCAGGTGGGAAGGAGCAGCAGTGCGTAGCACACGCTTCTTGATTAGACCGGGGTTCGAGCCCGTCACCACCAAATACGGAGGATGTGGAAAGGTCGGGGAATGACCACCGCATATCCCGGAGCAATATGGCCTTAGTTGCTAATGCTCCTAAAAAAACCAAAAAACAACAAAAAAAAAAAACAGCAGATGAAATGGGGAAGCAAGTGTGAATGTCTTATTATGAGTGATTTTAACTGCTCTAGATTGATTGAAATAGGTGGGAGGAAAACTCACGATGGGGAAAAACATTTTTAAACGAACTAGATCATTATTATTTGTACCCGCATATTAGAGAAAGTACTAGGGGTGAAAATATTTTTGACTTCATTGTTACTAACGAATCAGATGACATCACAGAGCCTCAAGTACAGGAACCATTGTCAGGAAGTGACCATGCAATCGTCAGTTGGAAGATGAAGAAAAATGTTGCAGTAGTTAAAGGTAAAGGCACGAGTTTTATCTTCAGGAGAGGGTACTTTGACAGTTTAAGGCACTATATAGTATCTCTTAAGACGGATTGCCGAGGGATGGCGAATACATTTGAATACTTTTAAAGCAAAAAAACACAGAAGCCATGAATACAATATACCTTTAAGAAAATATTGCAGTAACGAGCATGCCGAAATGGATGCTGGCTGCTTAAATAGAACAGAAAAAAGATAGCATGGGACAGTTACAGAGCCATAAAAAGTACTGAAGCTTATAACAGGTACAAGTTGATCTGTAAGTCGCCAGGTGCCGGCACTCAATACTCAACATAACAACACACTTACATACAGACACTTGCTGACCTTGGCCTTTTGCCTTTTAAGATGCTACTGCGGTGTATAGGAGAAACCCTGGAGACCGCAATTAAACAAATACACCTTGACCATGTAATAGTAGCACAAATAAGGTTAGGGAGGCCAAGGCTGCGTATGATAAAGCATTGGTTAAGAGAGAAAAGAATTGGGATAAAGAATTTTTCATGTATGTGAGCAACAAAGAAGAAAGTTAATCAGATCGGACCCTTGTGTACTGGGTGTGGGAAAGTTCTTAGATACCCAGCTGATGTTGCGGATGAATTGAATAGGTACATTGTAACTGTCTTTACTGAAGATAGATCCTTCATGCTGAGAAAAGGCTGAGCTATATGAAATTAGTTATGTAAATTATATATGATTGTTTATTAGAAAAACTTTTGAACATAAATGCAAATAAGGCTCCCGGAGTTGATGGAATATACCCATATACTCCGTAGTTTTGAGGGAGACCTCCAGGGAATGTATTTAACCATTGGGGTTAACCATGAAGACATCTTTGTACACGGACTTTTGGAGAAGTGTTAACGTATCGCCGATACATAAAAGCGTTTCTCAGAATGAAGTTGATAACTACAGACCGGTTAGTCTGACTTCGATGGTAGGAAAAATTTTAGAGGCAGTGATTAAGAGTGCAATCCAGTGACATTTAGATAGGTATGACATTCTGAAGGACACACAACATGGCTTTGTTAAGGGAAAATCACGCTTAACCAACTTAGTAGGCTATTTTGACACAGTTACTCAGGAACTGGATCTAGGGAACGATTTTGACATTCCGATGGTCGCATTGCACGTATACGTGCTCTATACGCCTTACAGCGCTCACTATTAGTCTTCGGTATGTTGTTGAATTATAATTTTTTTTCAGTCGAAATATTTTATGAAATGCGGTAGAGAATGACGAAAGAAATATTTTGGTTTTTAAATTTTTAAAATCGGACTACTGGAAGCTGAGATATAGCGATTTAAAACGTAAGCGCGACAAGCGTGCAAGTTACACTGTGGGCGCGCTGTAGGGGTACTGATTGCGTCGTGTCACTGCTAGGTATTTCATTTCGTGTCGCATTTTCGTTGCAATTTTTGTCAATCCACGGACCCAAGTTACTCCCATATGAAAACTGCCTAGTGCTCGCCTAAAGAAGTTTCACTTAAAAAAAAAAAAAAAAAAGTGAGCTTCTTGCAAGTGTCCAAAGATGAACGCACATCTTTGAAATCCTGAAAAGGCCATCCATACGAGGAAACATTTCGAACATGTGGATACAGAGTTTTTTTAACTAGGCGCCTTAAAGGGGACCTGATTGGGGTGTACTAAGCTCTGCACTTTCAGTACTCTTGGAAGTATACAGAACTCTGTAAATGCCAGAAGTGTGTGTGTGTGTAGTATTGTGTTGAGTTCTGTTGTTTCTCTGGCTACTTGGCCGCAGGGTCCTTACGTTTCCCGCCACTAATTGAGTCAGGCTGCCCATCATTCTCTGGCTGGTCTCTGCTAGGGTTGTCCGAGCTTCCTGGAGTCCAAATAAAAAAAATAATAATAATAAAAAGAGTGAGCATGGGTGATAGGGAAGAATGGGACTCAAAGCAGGTAGGAAGATGGAAGGACGAGGAAAGAAGGCATCCTCCAGATGGAGGCGGGGAACGAATAAAGGGTTGGACACACCTGGGCCGGGAAGCCCACCCAAGCCCAGGGATAGTAAAAGTTTGTAATGCCAGAGAACCCTGCAAAGAGGAGCGCCATTTGGAATTCCACACCCGAAGGTATCAGTAACGCCGGACCCACCCTAGCGCTTATAGTGCATAGTCATCCCACACCCGAAGGTGTCAGCGAAAAAATCCTGCCCTTGTGAGGCTTTGCAAGTTAGGTTGTTCCTACTCATGCATGGGAAGGATGTATCATCCCGCACTCTAGGGGAGTGTCAGCAAAAGATCCTACCCCAAGTGGGGTTTGCAGTTGAGATTCTCACACAACATAATGGTAGTGTCAGTATTCCTATCCCATAGGGGTTTGCATAGATCAGGTTCATGGAGATCCATTTAGAGGTCTATATCAAAAATATCATGTTCGGTAAGGTCAATTAGTGTGATTAAACTTTGTCTAGTTTGCATCTGTCCTTTGAGTGAGACTCTGCAGTTAGATTTCAGTGGATCCTACCGGAGAGTAGGATCCACTGAAAATGGGATACAGATAGAATAAATCCAGCACTACAAAACAGTGCTAGCTTTCCTGTTTCGTATCTGGTCAGTAGGTAGCTGTGAGGCCCTACCATGCAGTCCAACTATAATCTGAGAGGAACATGTACACTGGTTTGACTCTTTACTGATGAGAGTAGATTCAGTCTCAGCAGCGATTCTGGACTTCAGCTAATTTGCCGAGAGGTTGGCACACGGTATCACCCCGCAAACATTACTGAAAGAGATCGATATGGCGGTCGAGGTGTTCTCGTCTGGGGAGGCTTTACCTTGGATGGACGTACACAACTCCAGATACTGGAGTTGTGTACGTCCATTCAAGTGTGAGGTTATCATCCATAAACACGAACTCGGTGCCATTGGCCCCGGGTTCGTGTTTATGGATGATAACGCCACACTCCATCGCACTGGAGATGTTGATATTCTTTTGGAAAGTGAGGACATTGTTCGTATGGACTGGCCTGCCCATTCCATCGATCTAAATCCCATCGAACACACATGTGACGCTCTGGGGAGACGTCTAGCGGCACGTCCATACCCACCAGAAAATGCTCATCAGCTGAAGATGGCGCTGACAGAGGAATGGACGATGTTACTGCAAGAACTTATCAACAATGTTGTTCTAAGTATGGACAGGCGGTGCAAAGCCTGCATCGACATTAGGGGTGGCCATATCTCCTACTGAGGACCACCTCTTCCCTTTGTTCCATCTTTGGCAGTGATGCATCTGTATCATGGCAGCCAATGCTATGTTGCCATTTTTGAATAAAGTACCTCTGTACAGTTTTGTTTCCGTCGGTGTTGTTTCCTTCATCATTTCTGTACCTCGCGAAGTTCCTTTGGTATGCTTTTCCCATATCCAGGCCACTCCTATGAGCAGCAACAGATGAAACCTGACTGGTCCTTAAATTTTGCACACTAGTGTATATTTGTATGTAAGAAGGTGAGATTTCACTGTTATGAATTTTATTTTCTTATTATTATTTATTATTATTATTTTTTTTTTATTATTTTTTTTTTTGTGTGTGCATGAAGACAATAGCAGCCTCACCATGTTTATGTGAAGGTACTGTTCCCAGCAAAACCGATGTGAAGTAATGACCGTATCTGCGTTTTCACATTTCAAATAACAATAGAAGAGGTTTAGACTGGATAGAAGGATGTTTCCTTCTTAGCTAGCGAGTTGTTAGTTATTGGAATATGTTATCTCCATGGGTGCAGTACCTTCACATAAATCTCATATAAGTACCTATCTAGCTGTCAACGAGGTTGACAGCTAGATAAGTGCCTACATAAGGAGGGGAGTACATGGGTACAGTCAAACCTTCCGGACTCGGTAATCCCTTATCTGGTATCGTCGGTTTTTCGGCTCATGTATGGTATAATGGGATATCGGGAAAACCACTTGAGAATGTACAAATTAAGTTCTCGGTTATTGCTTCTGTTGGCTTTATGGCGCATTAGCATCGTAGACCATATTGTGGTGTGTTACTGCCTTTCAAGTGCGTTTTATGGATACGATTTACGTGTGCAAGTTGAAACTAAGGGGAAAAAATCATACTTTCTGATTGAGGTCGGCTGATACGCTCCACCCACTTCAGGGATCTTCCAGTCTCAGGCGAGATTTGAACCTAAGCTTTTCCAAATGGGTGAGAAGTGGCGAAACCACTATAATGTCATGGGGAACTTAGTTATTGGATTGGCCACTCACCAGAATAGTACGTTAGAGCTGATTGCACAGGGTAGCGATTTCACATCAGAGCCCTAATTTACCGTGTTCTAACGACATTGAGAAATCTGTTAATGATGGATGTTCACAAACAAGGTTAGGGAATCATTGTTAATAAGTTATGGATTACTCAGAGGTTCTGCATTTCATGATTCGCGCATGATGCACTAGACTGTGGTAACGACTCATTAAGCGCGTTTACTGTTCACTGTTTAGGGAATGTTTTTGGAACTTTTACATTGTCGTTTGTTGTTTCTGTAGGGTTTTAAGCACATAGGCGACTTAGACCACAGTGTGCCGTTGTATATTATGTCTGCACAGGTATGTGTTCACGGGCCAGTCTGTATTTTGTGCTGGTTGAAAAGCACGGAATAACTCATGGGGTTGGGGCTACTCTCCTTCCTCCTGAGATCGGCCAATTACGGTCTAGATTGAAGAGGTTTTTAGGCCGGCTGTTTACCAGAAATTATTTTTGAAATATCATTTTGGCGTCATTTAACAAATCAAATGGCTTTTCGCCCGAACTTATACAGACAGTGTATATTTCGGCCTGTAAGTCGATTTTGTGAAGTCGACCTCTTTCTTTTTCCTTGAAAATTGGCTAAAATCTTCGCTGTAAAAGTCGACTTCCCCCACCCCCATATTTTTTTCACATTTTTCGTATTTCGTGTAGTGGTATGCTGCACATTAAGAACCAATATCTACTTTTTTTCTTTTTTTTTTTTAATTCAGTTATTTCTGCCCTTTCTTTTACAAGTTTGCATTGTGTGACATTTTATTATACTGCATACAGTACCCAGAGAATTAGTCAAAATGAAAAAAACAAAGTAGTTTTCTCTAAGTCAAAAATGTATACTCAAGAAGAGAGTCCTCCCTCCTCTAAAAGCACGGGGGGGGGGCTCAATCATTAATGGTTGAGACCCCCATGCTTTTAGAGGGGAGGCTCAATCCCTTCCTCCCCAAAGAATTAGTCAAAGTAAAAAAATCCCTTATGTAGAAGGTCGAAACCAAAACCCATACTCATATTTGGCAGCGTGACATTGCTATTATCGATACTATGCTGTATGGGCGGCTTTGATTATGCCGCCGAGCCATTCCTTGTCGCCAGTTTAGTGTACTCTACATACTTCACTGCAAGCTGGTTTCTCTATAAACAATGCCTGAATATGGAAGTCAGTTTGTTTTTTGTTTTTTATAAATTGACAATAGCAAAAATTTACCCTTCGAATCCTCGAAAATTAACCCAAAAACGTAACTATCGACAAATTCCATTACCTGTTTTCGAGAAGATGAACAAATTCATGGATTTTAAAAGATGAGCAACAATGCATATTTATGTAATAAATTGTAAATATTCTGGTATTAATCCATTTCTTCTAACCTTGCCTGTAATTCAAGTTTATAGTTTTATACTAGATGTATAAGTGGACCTGAAAATTTTAGACTATTTTTTAATGCTTCAAAGGCCAACTTATACTCATAAAAATCACATGCATCATAGGACTGTATGAATTCGTCTCGTTATGACCAGTCGATATTCTAGGAAATCTCAAGAAACAGAACACTTACTCAAGGAGCATGGCCAGCCCACAGTATGCATGACTGCGTTTTATTGCTTGCATTTACGATATAATTCACTCATATATTTTTAATATAAATGTATGAAAAACATGTTGTGATTTATAGAGCACTGCTTCTTACATTTAGCCTATAGGATGACGCTGCTGGTCTTAGCAAAAACTCATGCTGTGATAATACATTTATTATTCTCAATGGAATGTAGCACAGGAGCAAAGGGGTTAAGCAAATGAATAAAAAAAAAAAAAAAAAACCCGCTATGTGGGGGAAATTTTACTATGATGCAGTGCCTGCCGCCTTAATTCATTCCGTTTGAAAAAGGAAAAGAAAAAAATTAAAATTGCATAAATTAATGCAACAGCCGAATCTTTAAACCATAATTGCAATTTTTTTTTCTAATAACATACTCCTTTAATTATGTTAACGCAATTTTTACCGCGTCTTACGTCATTCCATTTAATAAAAGGCTTGTTGTCATTCAAATGCATGACAGCAAGCCTTTTATTACATTAACGAGACCTGTAACATCTTCCGACAGACTAAGAATGTGGAAAGCGGTACCCTTCAACAGCCATTTTATGTTGTTTTAATAACTTTTATTTTCTGAATACACGTCAATTATGACATGAATGTGTTTTATGTTATTTACTATATTCCAATTTTGTATTAATTTCTCTGATACTGGAAGTGAATGACGTAAAGAAAAGTTAACATCGTTTTTCTTTTTAAAAAAAAAAAAAAAAAAAATACGCCATTGTTGGGGGGGAAAAAATCCCTCCTAAGAACATTTTGATTTCTGTTATTGTCTGGAATACACTGTATAATTTGTCATGTAATTCTGAATCATCGTGTATATTTTTCCATTTGTCAGTCATATCTAGTGAAAATTGCAGGAGAATAATCTTCAAGCTTCTGCTTTATTTACTGGTTGTAAAGCGCTGTTTGAAGAACGATGTGAAGTTAAGAAGAGCTGTCCTCCCCACACACATTAATGAATAACTTCAGATAACTACATTAATTAAATGACTAAAATGCGAGAAATTCAGCAAGCTATAAACTTATTGTTAGGACTGTACAATGTAAATAACGTACATAGTTAGTGTTTTCCCTTTTTCACTTAAGAGTATGAAGCTTTGTTTCCCTGGCAACTTAAAAAAAAAAATTATACGTTTTTATTTTTTTTTTTACAACGGAAGCTAATAAATAAATCATAATGTTTTCCTTAAAAGCTAGTGTCTTTCTACGTCATTCAAATTAAAGCTTGTTACCTGACTTTTACAGCCATCTTAACTCATTAAAATGATATACACCGCTATAAAGTGAGGTGCAACAGCGGCAGCTACTTCAGAACTGAGACCAACTATACCGGGAGGTTGTTTCTAGGTGGTTCGTATCGCAAGTATCGTAGGTACCATTTAAAACTTGAAAGGGTTTATATCAACAAATAGGGCAAGATTATGGCACCTTCCATGGTTGGCACTTGTTTCCGCTGAGGAAATAAGTATCGGCTTATTTATCACCAGTTAACTATTAGGTCGTTCCTTATCCTTGAAGGGTAAACGACACGATTTCAACCATGGCCATTTATCTTCATAATTTTCGAAAATTAAATAAATAAATCCAGCAAAGTCGAGACCACCACCACCACAGAAAAGAACAGCATTTATACATAGATTTGGCTTGTTGCCAACCAAAATCGCGGAGCTAGGTAGGCATCGTGTTCTTATACAGGGTGGCCAAAAGTAATTTATCCATTTGAAGTGACTATAACTTTTTAAACTTTCAATGAAAATAAAAACGTTTCTTCTCCCCATTTCATTACACGATAATTTATTTTGTGTTTCTTGGAAATTTTATTACATATCACATATGAAAAATTACATCCTGTAGAAGTCCGCCATCATTGTTTTGATGGCGGACTTTTGTTCTATTGATGGCATTCTTAAAATGTTCTTGTTTATATTCCGGCACGACCACCATGTCAGTGGAGTTGACACTAAATCATCGTCATGAACATTAATCGTATTTAGTAGTCACGGGCTTGAACCCCTGTCCACTCAAAGAGCACGTGCTATTTCACTCTTGCTCCTGACCACTAGGCGCCTCCGTAGCCAGTTGGGAAGGAGCAGCAGTGCGTAACACACGCTTCTTGATTAGACCGGGGTTCGAGCCCGTCACCACCAAATACGGAGGATGCGGAAAGGTCATTCAGGGAATAACCACCGCATATCCCGGAGCAATATGGCCTTAGTTGCTAATGCTCCTAAAAACCAAATAACAAACAAACAAACCTGACCACTGGGCTACGTCAGGTCTTCATAACTTTGGTTGTCATCTCTTTTATTAATTTTGTTCCGAATGTTGTCTTTTAACTGGACGGTGTTACGTAGCTTGTTAGCAAACACATGTTCTTTTAGGTGTCCCCCCCCCCCAAAAAAAAGGGCTAATAACAAATCATGCCAGCGGACCGGCCGGTTAATTTCCCCCGACGCATGAGATTAAAGATTTGGAAAAATATCTCTTAAAATTCTCATTGTTTTTCTTGGTATGTGGGCTGTCGTTCCATCCTGTTGAAACTACAGTATTTGTTTTCTTGGCGAAACTGTCGCAAAACGGAATCCAAACAATCATGGATCATCATAGTATACTTTTACACTTAACAGTTTCTGTTTGATCGTTGTTGCCTCAACCAATAATTGTTTGAAAGGAAATGCCGCTCAAAACAGTAATGACCTGGATGCATTTGACATTCAAAGATTACTACAGGGTTCCCAGTAACGCAAAACTTGTATTTTTCTTATTAACAAATCATTGCAAATGAAAACGCGCTTCGTAACTCGTTATCAATTTCGATGCGAAAGTATTATCTTTAGCTGCAGAATTCAAGAACTCGTGAAATTCAAGAGGGTACTAGCAAATTTATCTGTGCGGTCTGGCATTCACATGAGCCTGTCTCTAAATTTCGGATCGTTTGCTATACCAGAATGGCTAAATGATGCAATGAAGCGGACTTTTTCCGCATATGCAAAACACACACACACACACACACACACACACACACACACACACACACACACACACACACACACACACACACACACACACACACACACACACACACACACCTCTAATTAATTAACCCTTTGCAAAAATGTCTGTTCAATATGAACCTTACCAAACTCTGCTTCGGCTACTTTGGCAAGTAATTTTTTATTATTATTATTATTATTATTATTATTATCTGTTTATTTCTCTTTCGAGACACCCATAGACGGCACGTGGCTAGAGGGTGTGGTTACATTATAGTATTTACAAGCATGTTTACATGAACTTATTTATTTACAAAATTTGGAGATGAAAAAACACAGAATATGTGGTTAATGAATTAATTGTTAAGTTGGTTTAATTAATTGCAAATGGTTGTTAAATGCTAAATATTATTATATAAATTATTAAATTAGTCTTCTTATTATATTTATACTTGCCGATACACATTACCAAAGATTTCTGTCCTATACATTTTGTCTTTACATAGTTTCTCTGGATCTATATTTAAATTATTAAAATAATTAACAGTATTTGCTGGGAAAAATCTCCCCAGAGAGTCCAATTGAGTCAGTTGGCACTTGAGACTTGGTTCTTCCCTCTTTATTTTCGGTCGTATCATCCGGGGGCGAGTGATCACGTTTCCTACTTTCGGCGAATCTATTCTCTCCGTTAATAGCTTTGCCAAAGTTAAGATGTTTCTGGTTGTGATGATATACTTCCAGGGTGTGATGTCCAGATTGGCAGACAAGACCGCTCTTGAGATGGTAAACGGTTTCCCGGCAATCTTGTTTAGCCATCTCAGGAGCCAGTATTCTACTCCTAAGAAGGCCTTGATGTTGCTCTCAGGGGCTGATGACCAGATAGTCGATGCGTACAACGGAATCGGTGTAACGCATTTAAGGATGTATTGAATTATAAGATGAGGGCTTCGGAGACCGGTGAGTTCTTGTCTAGTGCTCCACAGTGCTGCGTATGTCTTTTTCCTAATGTGTTCGAAGTGAGGTATGAAGTTTAATCCTTCATCCCACTTAAGGCCAAGGTCAACATGTGCGGGGGAATTTTGGATTCTGGTATTGTTCACAAAAATCGTAATTTCATTTTTCTTCTTTTTTGTTGGTGAAGGTCATTTGGGCAGTTTTCTTTTCATTAAGTTTCAGGCCAATGTAGTGCAGATATTCTTCTAGCTTCTTGATTGCCTTGTTTGCTTCCTCTGATAGATGGGGTGCAGTTTCTTGTTCTTTAGATGTTACAAAAAATTTCAAATCGTCAGCATATGTAATAAATTGTTCACAGTTTTGAGCTAAAAATGGGGCTAGTTTATTCTAATTTATTCTATAAACTACAAAACGATGCGATCCAGCCTTCTGTTACTGCCTAATATTTTATATGTATGGCCTCTGGTTCTTATTTTTCCTACAGTGAAAATACACCTCCCTCATTCATTTTATTCATGTCCTTATATACCTCAGTCAGGACCCCCCACAAGTTGTCTTGTTATCACCCTTTACAGCATGCACCTAATCAAAATATGTCATACAAATTTTGATTAGCGTCTCTCGCCAATCTAGTCACCCTTCTCTAAGCCCTTTCTAGAAACTGTCTTTCTTCAGGTGTATCCTCCAGATCTGAACACAATATTTTAAATTCACTTTCTTTTCTCTGGGGATGCATTATACCTTCTCCCCAGCTTTCTATCACTTCCCCCAATCCCTTCACTCCCACGCCGTTCTTCTGATTCCTCGAGACCTTTGGTTGTAGAGAAGCCCAGCCTGAGCTAATAGTAAAATCTAGCGGTAAATCAAGAAATGGAAATTAGTGAGAAAATAAGTACTTCAACCTGCGTAGAATGTAATCTGTGTTTAATTTCTTAAAGGGCTACAGATTATTCTTAGACGTTTCACGGGAAGAAATGCTTAAAGAGACATTTGATAGACGAAATATGGATGAGGGAGAATTGTACTGGGTGAAGGTTGGAGCAAAGGTTATTGAGAGTGTTAGATTTGAGGAGGCATTGGTGGCGATTTCAACGAAAGGATTGCAGAAATTGGAAACTTATTACAACTTTCCGTTAATAGGATAACGAAAAGTTGTAATAAGTTTGCGATGAGAATAAATATTGAGAAAACTAAGGTTGTGAGAATGGTGTTAGTTAAATATTGAAATTGGAGAAGTGGAAACAGAACAGGTGAGCGAGTTAGGTATATGGGTAGCCTAATGGTGAAAGAAGTAGAGTAGCAGAGGAATAAGAATAGCAGTGAGTACAAAAAAAAAAAAAAAAAAAAAATTGCAGAACGAAGAAGAATATTATGTGGTAGATTAATAGAATAGAATCTTTAATTGCAGCATGATATACAAACAATTAGTCCCGTTACGGCATGGTGGTGCGAGGGGTTTACAATACATATTTACAAAAGAGAGACACACGAGTAAAACATATGTTACATAAATCCAGATTACTGGAAGGCAACAAAACACAGTTCTACATTTTCAGTTCGAGGACAATTCCCTTCCTGTATTTTTTTGTTGACCACTTCTTGGAGGTCCCTGTCGATCGCTTGCAGTGAGGGCAGCATTTGCTTTGGCAGGAATCTGCCGGTTATGGTTTGCTAGCAGCTGTGCTGATGACCGGAGATAAGGGGGGGGAGGAATGCACCAAGAGCAGTGATCCCAGAAGTTCGGCTGTGTAATTTTACCGGTGGCCATCTTGATGGTGAACTGCAGCTTTATTTCTCCGATGTACGATCGGAACCTGCGCAGTTGAAGGGCATCTGCTAACTGCGTTGATCTGCTGGGGGAAGGTGGAGTTTGGTGTTAGCCCATTTTAGAAGCCAGAATTTGGCAGAGAGTATTCTTTTAATGTTGGATTCGGCACCCGAGGCCCACATCTCTGAAGCATACAGTATTGTCGGGTATAGGTTTGATACGATCTATCTTTTTATCAGGTTTGGGTCGGTGATGTGGAGTAGCTGTTGTTTGGCGACCTAGCTTAGTGAAGTCAGCCTCGACTGTATGTTTATGTGATCGTTAAAGGATAACTTGAAGTAGAAAACGACCCCCAGATCTTTGTGCGTTTGAGCTGTGACACAAACCTGCCACAGCCCCCTACTGCTAAATGCCAGGTGCCGGCTAACACACAACGCAAACACAACACTAATGCACACCTAATTACATATTTCATCTATCAGATGCATTTTTTTTTTTTTCTTCTCAAAATTCAAAAAAACTTAAAAAATTTAAAGAAATTTTTTTTTTGTGTTAAATATATACGTGAAATTTTGATGCTCTTTTAAGTTCTTTTCTAAGCCGGCAACTTGGCAAAAAGCCTAACAAACGGCGGATATAGGGGGAACCCTGGAAGCCGCTAATAACTTACAAATACACTTTATCTGTATACATGTCGCGAATGGATATATATGTGAGAATGTATATAAATTGTATATAAATCTTGTATCATGTATATATAAATGGATGTATATAAATCTTGAGAATGTATATAGAATTGTGTGTGTAAATAAATGTAAATGTGCGTTTGAACACTTGGAACTGAGGAGCCATCGAGCACAGGCTCCAACGTTGTTGGGCTGCCCTGTAGTGAAAAAATATTTGTGCCGATTTTAGGGGGTTAATTTGGAGGTTGAAAGCAGTAAAGTAGTCAGCCATGTCCTGTAGTATTTTATTGATTTTCTGAGTGGTTTTGGATGGCGATACCCTAGTAAGGAGCTTTACATCGTCAGCATATGTGATCGAATTGCATTTATTGGTCACAAACGGAACCATGATTGCCATGAAGAGAAAGACAGACAGGACCCCCCCTTCCCTTGAGGCGTTATGTGACACTGGAAGGTCTTTGTTCCAATCTTTAGCAGAAGGGTCCTCGTGGATTAAGGGATTAGTTTAAGGAAACGATTAGTAAGATGGCTGGTATGGAGTGTGATACTTCAAGGAGCAAAGACATGGACACTGAGAATAGAGACGGAGCCATGGACACGGAGCCCTGTCGAAAACTGGTCTGAGGATCGAACAGGCCTTATAAAAAAATTTTTTTTTCATTATTAATAGCAGTTCTATTATTTGGATTTAAGATTTGAAAACAAAAATGATGCATATAAACCTGCATGCTTTACAATATTGGTAAGTGGTGCATGGCAAAACAAATACAGTTATACCATTGTCGTTGAACCTTATTCGTTCTTCAGTTTCCGCAGTGAATGGCATTACTCCTGGGAAGTGTTACCTAATTATTGCCTTTATGTGTTTCTGGCGCAGTGCAGTTTTTCGTGTGCTTTCCTACCTTCTCTTTAGTTTTTATACACAGGAGTGACAGAATTCCTGTGTATAACACTAGTCAAGAGTAGTATCGTTTCAGTGCGCGGATGTTTTTTTTTTTTTTTTTTTTAAATTAGTATTAACTTTCTTTTCCGTCATAGCTGAACATGTTAATTATAACTAATTTTCTTCAAGTAAACAAAAAAAAAAAAATAAATAAATAACTTCTGTTTTTGTTTTTTTTTGTAACAATGACTAGGGACTGTCAAGGTTTTTAGTGAAAAATATATTTTACACTAAAAACTGAATGTACAGTGTTTAATTTAGTACAGCTGTACTAAATTAAATAAATTTCATCAGAAAAGTAAAATATTCCATTGAAATTATTTTCTGTAATTTTATTGAATTAATGAAGTTATTTAATATAGCAATATCACTATCTGAACTATTTTACATAAAAAAAAAAAATATATATATATATAAACAATAAAGAGTGTTTACAGTTTCATCGCTTTTACCAGTGTTTTTCGCTCTTCAAAATCGGCAGCCCAATTGAAAAGTCAGTGTTTCATTTGTCAAAAATGACAACGTTTTATTTACACATAAAGTATCCAAGTACAGTACTGCTTTGACACAACAATTTTACGTATAAAGAGAGACAGTCAAAATAAGTCTTTGACAAGTGAAAAGTTTTGTTTTCCACGGTTTGTTTTCCTTTAGAAAAAAGGTTTACTTTGGAAAGGTAATTTGCTCTATTAATTTGCTATAATTGCTTATAATTTGAAACGAATATTATAAAGAATGTGTATTTTTAAAGATTGGATTTGTTAACTTGAGTTTCTCAAGTTAACAAATGAGGAATTTTCTTCAAAGGTAGGCTCAAACAGTCTACTGACATTTAAGAGGAGATTTTTGTTAGCATTAGTCTTGAAAAGATAACTATTTGTCATATTTTCTTTAGGTCATTATTTTGAAGTTTATTTCTTCACAGCATGCATGGTTCAAAGCAGTCGCTAAATTATTTTATTTGTTCTTGTAAAGTATAAATTGGATTGTAAATTGCATAGTTGGATAACTGATGTTTATGAAGACACTGCTAGTTATAAAATAGGCGTACAAAGCTGATCTAGTATGATTGATCGTTTATTTATTTGATCTCTCTCTCTCTCGTTTCAACTGGATATATGTTCTAGGAATTCAGAATTTCTAACATTTTTCTACTAAAAAAAAATAAAATAAAATAAATTTAAAAAAATAAAATAATTGAAATACAAACTTCAGGTTATTCCATTATCTAATTTATTATTTTTAACAACAGGCATGGCCTTACACAACAGGCACTTGATGAAGAAAGTCGAGACTACAGAGGTGGGGCGATGAGTTTCCTTATATAATATAAACCACCCATTTCTCATCAACAGTCGAGCACGCTTTGGACCTCATCGCTGACATGGTTCAGTCATCGCACGAGTAACATCGAGACTGTTTACTACCGAACAATACACAGAATCATTGTGCGCAGGACACCAACATTAATCACTTAGGTTCTTATCTGGGTTTATCTGCATCATCCGTAAATCTAAACCAAAATTATTTCCCCGAGTCCGGCCTCTCATGAATAAAGACACCGCTAAATCAAGGATTCCTGACTTCCCCGTATCCCCACAGTGTCGTGCTACGTGCAACTTTGCTGCCCTGCATTCGCATAACCTAATGGCAATTCGGTGGAAGGCTGGCTTGGACGTTAATGTGGTCGAGCCGAGACTTCTCGGGCAGGTCATAGAGGTCGCTGATCTTACATATTAGGATGGTGTTGGAGCTTATCCCACTCAAAGATGAGCTAAGCCTTAGTCTTGTAAAGCCTTTATCGTATCTGCCTTGTTGTGGACACCCATTATCAACAACATCCCTGACAGGTTGGAGCTTGAGCCACAAACCTGTATATCTGGCCCGGGAGGGAGGTGGGCACAGCTACCTGACAGTTTTAGGTTACACCTTACAGAGACGATGGCTACAAAGGCGAGATGAAAATAGCGGGCAATTACCACAGGCGTGAGCGCACTTTATTCTTCTATCTCCTTATCACCTGATTTATCTATTCATCGATCTGGCTATCTCGTGAAAGAAAGGGGGGAGGGTAAAAAGTAGATAGTAACTGTTTTAGTTAATAAGTATAACCCCTTCAGGTGTAAAAGTTTTCGTTAGCGGCGAGATACCCAGTTTAGAATAAAAATGCATTGCGCTAGAACAGGGTATTTCGGTGCTCTATTCGCCCTTAAGGTTTTTTTTTTTTTTTTTTTTGATAGCGATAAGATACCTGCCCTAATAATTCTCAGTGTACTATATAATTGCAATTAGCAACAGTGACTGAGTAGAATGCGTTCTGATGTAAAGAGAAATCGAAGTTTTATCCACTTTTCCATCTTGACGGAAATGTTCTGCTCCATACCAAGTTAGTCGGATTCATTATTTGATAATGAAGTCTCGTTCGGGGTTTGGGATTCCACAGTATTAATGAATGGAAGAGGAAGAACTTCTCAGCTTAAAATTTAAATCCACTATCATGATTAATAATAAAGTCTGGAAGCGAACTGCGTGGTTAGATTAGCTCGTTTTAGTTAACCGCCGAGGCAAATAAGCTCATGAGGCATATTGTGTCAAAATTGCATTTGTCTTCTGTCTATTTGTATGTAAGCCTGTGTGGAAAAAAAAAAAAAAAAAAAAAATTGGAGGTAGGAACCCTCACTTCGGTTTGAGACCGCTTAGAGTAAAACAGCTTTTACTGAAAGTTCCTCCAATCTGTTATGGAAAATCGGATTTCAGATTCACCGCTTTTTCCTTCCAGGCCAAGGACTGCAAAAGATCATCTAATCTTTAAAACGGTACATGATCATCCAGTTCATCTAATATTTCACAATGAGTTAAAAAAAAAAAAAAAAAAAAAAAAAAAAAAAAAAAAGAGTTAAATAAAGTCTTTTGATATAATAGAAATTACAGGTATGCTGTTGGCATTCCTTTTCGAGGAATACGTTCAGTGAGTGGCTAAAATGTTATTACTTGGTTTTGTTTCACGGGCAATGGGATGTATTAGAGCAGTGGTTTTCAACTGGGGTGCCACGTCATTTAGGTTTAAGTTACTTCAACTTATTATTTTTTTTTAAATTTATATATTTATTTCCTTATAAAAAGGTGTGCAGTATCTTTTTAATTTTGTGGTAATCTATAATTAATGCTTACTTAGTACCTCTATATAAAGAATAAAATTATTATATATATAATTTGTATTATTAAATGTAATTTTTATAATTATATTATTCTAATAACTATCATATATAACAATATATTTTTTAATATTACACACACACACACACACACACACACACACACACACACACACACACACACACACACAGAATCGGATCTAACAGGCAGAAAATGAGTAGGGGTGCCCCAAAATAAAATAAATGACTTGGGGGTGCCGTTATTTAAAAAAGGTTGAAAACCACTGTATTAGAGAATTCTGCAAAGTACTAATCTGCTACTACAAAGAATCCTGTAAAGTACTAACCTAAATTTAACTTAATACTTGGTGAATTGATTTCTTTAGGGGAAATAAAATCTGGAACCTCTCTAGATTGCTGTTATTGGTGAGATCAGTTATTTAGGCAAGTTTTCTAGTTTGAATACTCGCCTAAACAAACTTATAATAGATCACCTTGAATATGGAGAAATGGTATTGCGATCATATACTCATGAGCCAAAACATTATGACCACCTACCTAATCGCGTTTTGGGCCGCCTTTCGCAGTGATAATCGTTGTTACCTGCCGTGATATCGTGGAAGATTTCCTCGGGTATCCTGCATAGGCTGGGCAGAAGGACGTCCAGGAGTTCGGCAACAACGCGAAGTATTGGCACGAACTGGCGAATGCTGCGTTCCATTGCATCCCACAAATGTTCGATGGTATATATCAGGGGAATATGGCGGCTAGGGGAGCACACGAAATGCTCGGAGATGATCCTCGAACCATTTCTGCACAATGCGGGTCTTATAACTCGAGATGTTGTCTTGTTGAAAGAATCCGGTGCTATCTGGATACACGGTCACCACGTAGAACAAAACCTGGTCCGAAAGAACACCGAGGTAGAATCTGACGGTGAGTGTGTGTTTAATGCAGACGATGGTACTCTGTGATGTCCATGACCCCCCCCCCCACAAACTACCACCCACAATTTCCGGTCTGCTTTCATCCAACCGCTCAGTCTGATTGCAGCTGCTCACCTTCAAATACATACCTGTCCATCGTATGATGGAGCTGCAACCTTGATTCATCAGATCAGGCGACTCTTGTCCAGTGTCCACGAATGGTGCTCCCGTGCCCACTTCAGGCGAAGGTCTCGATGACGTTCGTTCAGTATGGGCGCATGAACAGGTCGCCTACTCTGTAGGCCTATCCGCTAGAGCGTCCGCCAGATGGTGTGCTGACAAATGTTTTTGTGTGCTCCCTGGTTGTAGTCTGCCGTTAAATAATAGAAATGAGGGTTCGTGAGCTGTCTGTTGTTCTGGCCAGAACGTACCAACCGCCGTTTACCTCGACTGTCAACCACTATCTCCCTATATCAGCACGTTGGGTGGTTGTGTGTATCTCTTTAGACGATTCACTCCTCTCCTAACACCTTCATTACTGCGACCTGCGGTTGCTGTGATTCTGGTCCCCGCCTTCCTGGGCTGAAAATCATTCCCTGTTCAAACTCCGTCAAGTCCTTCCCTTTCCTATTGCATGAGCTTCGTACTGACGAACTAACTGGCACTACCTTGCTGTCACTATGTATGCTGCACCGGTGGGTGCTGTGGGATGCATCCACTCGTTGGGACAGGAGATGGTCATAATGTTTTGGCCCATGAGTGTATATAAGAGCTGGTTTCCGACAACGATGAACTCGAAGTGTCACTGCGAAATTGAGATAAAATAGTGCCATGATCACCAGGTTCTTTGGTCCACACAAAAATGTCTTCGGTCATAGTAAATGTTTCTTTTAAAAATGAGACTCAAAACTTAATTTTTATTTTATCTTACTTTTGTTTTCTGATTTGAATAATTCGACACGCACTTTTACATATTGACAGCATGGTCACAAAGAAATGATAACCGATTTACAAGGACTCTGGAAGAGGAAGAAAAAAACTTGTCACCCATCTGATTTGAAAACGTACTGTGTAGGTAGTGTTTTATCAAAATCATTGAACAAACCATTGTCGCTAATTGCGTTAGAGAATACTGCATAAAGCATACTGGACAACGTATTTCATACCTGCTATTGTTTTATTGCCGCTAAGGTGGTCATCCTAAATACAGCTTTAAGTGACGGTTAGTCAAGTATGCATATTAATATATTTATATGCAGAAAAACATGCTAATTACGCTCACATACTTGCTAAAATATTGCTTTATCAGTGATCGGGTTAGAAAGGCACGCGAATTACTTATTCATACTTCAAAAAGACGGTGCGTAATCTTCATGGTGCAAGCTTACTTTGCCATCAAATTCAGTAGACTTCCCTAAGCTCATAAGCCAGTACACATAATCGACGTTGTCCATGTTCGAACAGTAAATCACAACAACCCTCAAAAAGTAGCAGTCATTTTGGCAGTTTTCTCTGTACCCTTAAATACCTGTAGACATCAGCAATTCTCAGTCTGCTTTATTCAACTCTATTTAGTATTGCCATGTAGTGCAAGGAAGCCACAGGCGTTTGCTGCCAAAATAAAAGGAAAAAAAAAGTAGATAAGAAAATACAAATTAAGCGCTTCCCTCCTCAAGTAGGTAACTATTCATGTCCTTTGAATTTTTTCAAACGTCAGCCACAACTACTGCGGAGACAGCTTGTTAAAGTAATCAGTGACTTGCTGGCTAAGCGAAAGCGCCCAACAATCTAGTCTAAACTTCTTCCCTTATTGCAAGCATATGCGTCACAATACACATGTATAGAGGGTGCAATAAGTACACGTGCTTTGAGTGACCGGGGTTCAAGCCCGTGGCTGCTAAATATGCTGCCGTTTCTTGTATTCTCTCTCTATCTTGTAAACTCCTCAGACCATGTGATCATCTCGGAGTATAAACAGAATTTTTTTTTTTTTTTTTTTTTTTAAGTACACGATACTAACAATATCCCGTTACGGTATAGTGCAGAGGTTTACAACTTTTTTTTTTTTTTTTTTTGTCTAACAAAAAGATTAAAAATTAATCAAATGGAAGTACTTACAAATGCCGGAAATTAGGTCACATATGAACAGAATGCAAAGATTGGGCTATTGAGTCCTAGGGATCTGTAAAAACGAATCACGTCTGGTGACTGGATTGCAATCACGCCTTTTGAGAGTTTATTTGAAGGCAGCATTGGATGAATTGATGTATTTATTTGAGAATGATGGTTCTGCACGTTTTGTCGCTGCAAAAGGTATCGGTGTCAATTCCAAGACTGTCTGAAAAGCCGATGGTGTAGTCGGGAAACACTATTTGTAGACTTCGCTGCTGTAGATTGAGCCTTATAATTCCTACTGCAGATCCTGGCATTCTTCTTTTGCTGTGCGACGGTGCGGTGATTTATGTCTGGCGAGTCTAGTGTGACAGTGAGGAATTTAACCAGAGAAAGCATATTATGTTTGTTTAAATTCAACTTCCATGGTGTCCAGTATACATTAGTGTAAAAGATCCCCTCTGGATATTGTAAATCGTTTTTGGGTTCCTTTGTTCAGCAAGTATTCAGTGTTGAGGAAGTTGCTGAGGTATGATTGTGGTGCTAATAACTGAATGACAGATCCAAACAATGCAATACAGAGACGCACTTGGAAGTATAGTGACAAATATACTGGAAATATATTGACGTCACATCCTAGTTGAATATGCAATTGTGTGAACTATGCAATTGTGTGAATATGGATACTTCTAAATGATTAACAAGGTACAGTTTAAATAATTTTCTCAAGATTTATTAATTCAACGTAAAAAAATTTGGCTAAATTGTCTTGAGAACGAAATTTTTCGACACAGACAATAACAATAATTATCATGATCCAATGGCACACTGATCTAGTTCCTAATTAATAATTTTTAAAAAAATCACCAGAACTTTTTTTTTCAGTGGAGTGAATACTTTAGAAATGTCACATAAAATAACGACTAAGTGTACATAGTTTACTTTTTTTTTTTTTTTTTTTAAATGTTATCTGCACTTTAGCATTGCGATATTTTCTTTCACTTAAAAGTTGCATGTCTTCTTGTCAATTATAGGAGATACAATGTCACATTAATTTGCAACAAAGTTCGATTTTAATAAGAAGATTACTCATTCTTTTGTTATGCTGTGTCTTTATAAAAATCAAAGTTCTCTCTAAGTTAAGTATCCAAGGATATGTTTGCCTTCCTGTTTTAGTAGTTGAGATATTCAGGGAAAAAAAAAATTCTCTTTGGATTGAAGAGCGCTAGTAAACACAATTTCCGTATTATGATATTTGGGGGATTGTTAAAAATAATAGAAAAATTTTATTTTATGCGAGGAATCTTTGCAAGAGCGTCACGTTAAATACGGGTTCATCTCTGAAAATACGCCACGTGTTTCCCTTTTTATGATATGCAAGCACATACACCCCTGACCTGCACAAAGTTCCACTTCCTTGTATATAATGGTCATCGTCTGCCATCGGGAGTTACGCTTATTTTATACTCTCCGCAGAAGAGCTGAGTGTTCTTACACTTAATTATTGCTGCCCTAAGAATGCTCGTTTGGAGAGGGTGGTGCCGACAGTCATCGTAATCATTCTTAATTGATCGAAAGGGATGGTACTCACGTAAGTCGTCAACGCTAAGAGTGGTGGTTTAGCTACTAACATCGTGAGACAAATGAGCTTCATGCACGAGATCTAGACACTTCCGCAGTGCCAACACGAACTCCCAAAATGTCGAAATAAGGAAGGAGCTTCGATTGTTGTAGTAGTTATCCTACTACAACATTTATTTTTTTATTTTTTTTTTATCAACTCGTCTTTAGGGATATTTCTGGCAAACCGGCAGTGTAATTATTCTGCTGCCTTCTATGGAACTCGCCGTCAGAAGACGCTGCTCACTATTATCGAACTTGATCTTCCATTCCGAGTCAAGCTGCTCGCTTGTTGGAATCATAAAATGTTCTAATCACCACGGGCGGTGTGAAAAGTGCTGTGTATCTCGGCCTTAATTATGGACACATTATAGAAAATGCGTGTACATTAAGGACCTCGTACTTTGGCTTGCATGTGTCACGTGATGAATTTGGTAAAGGTTTTTAAATTAAGTGCACATTAAGAACGCTCTACCACGACTTGTAAGTCTTCTACGACCATTTTCAAAAGGAGTCCGATTCGTTAAAACTGCAACAGTCAGAAGGAATTATCCAGTTAAAATCTTTAGAGATTTAGTTCTGTATGATATTATTTTGCGTATTAAGCTGTTTTTATTCCTTTAGAATTTTGTTGGATTTCCCGTTAAGGAGTGCGCACAAACTACTGTAGATTTGCTTGTTTAAAAAATATGTTATCTTGTTACATACGAAGCAAAAACTGAATATTGCCATTATATGACAGAAAATCACAGTATCTGTCAGGAGTTTGAATATTCAAGCAATAATTAACCGTTAATAAAATGTATACTCTTTCTAAGAGTGAAAAGTCTATAATGCTATTTTATTTCATTAACCCCTTGAATAACTTATGAATAACTTTTTAGAGTTTAAAATTCTGATTGAAAAAAAAAAAAAAAAATTATTGAGCCAGAATAAAAAGTTAAAAATTTCGAATTATTATTTTAATGGCGTCGGACTTTATAGTTCATATCTGTAAGTGTATTACGCGCTTACAGGTGTGTTCACGGATCGATTTGCTCACTGGACGGGCTGAAAATCGCGGAATCACTAACGGAGAAAACTCTAGATCCTCCTCCTGAAATCAGTTAACTAAGCCTCGTTGGAAGAGGACTTCAGAAGTTCCTTCAGTCGTCGATGGCAATCGAACCTAGTTCTCTCCAAACGGTGGTTTAGTGCCGACTAAGCTGCTACGGAGGATTGGGACAGAAGACTGTTAGACTATTCGACAACCGAACTGAAAATGTCACTTTGACAACTATGTACTTCGTGTATAATATAAATTATAATTCACGAAGTAGTACTTATTTGGTTTTTTTTAAGACCTATATTTCTAGAATTACACTGTTCTTGTTAATGCCCATGTGCTCCACAATACATACAAATTATACATACAAATCCAAGGCAACGATAACAAGGTACAGTAATTGCGTAGAAGCATTTGAAGCGATAAATCCGACAGCCAATAAATATCCTTTCTGATTTCTTCAAAATTGATCTTGTCTTCAAAAGTTGATTTCATTTATCAAAGTTCGTCCAGAACCATCTTATTACATTTGGGAAAATGAACCTGAGGTTCTTTAAGTCATGTCGAGTTAAACCTGAATATATCCAATTGCAGTTAGAGATGTTCCATTAGTTCATTCTCATCAGTATCTAAGTCCACATTATAGATAATTATTGTTGGTTTAGGCAGATCGTCTCTGGGCCGCTCGATATCAATGGATTAGCTGTTGATGATCCTGCTCAAGTGGCTGACAGATTGAATAGGTATTTTGCATTTACGTCACACATAAGGAATTCTTTAGAGAAGAGGATGTCAGAAGTTTATCAAACTCTAACGGGGAGCTAAATAGCTTTGTGATAACCGAAAGGAAGGTGTAAGAGAAATTGCTGAAGCTGAACATAAAAAATGGCGCCCGGGGTGGATAGAATCATATTATGCAGTTATATTAAGGGAGGTAGCAAAGAGGGTAAGCAAACCCTTAGCTGTAATTATGAGCGCATCCTTGGATTCAGGGCAGTTCCCTATGGACCGGAGATGTGCTAATGTATCCTCAGTTCATAAAAGTGACGAGTAATTATAGACTTGTTAGCTTAACGTCTGTTCCAGGGAAAATAATGGAGTCACTGGTTAAAGAAGTAATGCAAGACCATCTGGACAGGAGAGCAGTTATATTTCAGTCACAGAATGGGTTTGTTAGGGGGAGAACTTGTCTGACCAATCTGATAGATTACTATGTTGCAGTGACCAAGGAACTGGATGCAAAAAAAAGAAAAAAAAAAAGAATTTTGACATCATATACAAGTAACTCTCGATTTACGAATATTCGCTATAACGAACGTCACGATTCATTCAAAATTTCTTAAAGTGGCCAATAGATAGAGTTCCTTATAAAACGAAATGCCAAACGTATTGTGAACATAATTGTAAGATTTAAATAAATAAACTTTTAAAAGATGTATTCATTACAATAATTATCAGAGAATTATTATTTGATAATTATACTGAACTGTTCTTGGTTAATAAAACTAATCTAGCCAGTAAAAAAAAAACGTTGGTTTATATGTCACGCCGTGTAGAATGTTTTCTCTTGGGAGAAAATGGCTGCAGCTTTTAAATCAATTTCTGAGGAGTTGGCAATCTTTGAAGAAGACGACGCAAATATGGAAAGAATTGCAAAAAGTGAAAAGAGGCGTTTATGACTGTCTAGCATGCTACAGTGAGATTTTTGAATAAAAAAAGAAACTAACGAATAAAGGGATGGTTAAGTGGAAGAAGACAGAGCGGTTATCAATGTGTACTGCTCTTCGTGGACTAATGTTAATAGTGGAGTACCCCAGGGTTCAGTGCTGGGTCTATTGTTGTTTTCAATATTTATCAAATTGCAAAAGTTTTCTGGTCGGTTTATTTGTTTTGTTGGATGAAAAACTCGAGTTTCCGGGGGGGGGGGGAAGTCCCCTTGCTATTCTTCCCTGAGGCTGACTAACTCAGCCACGGAATGAAAAAAAAAAAAAAAACCCATAAATGTTCTTTGCGTCACCGAGCCCCGACCTTTTCCACCCAGTGCGAGGAGGACACGGTAATTATAACCATTGTGCTACCGCGATGACAGTTTACAATTGTCGTTCGGATAAGACGTATAGCCCGAACAGTTTGATGTTGTGTTGGCAACAAGGGGCACAGGAAGGCATTCCGACACGTCGCCAGGGCTCTGGTGGCATGAGAAGAACATAAGAACGGAAGGATCGACGGATACGGCGGCTAGCGACAGGAAACGGATCTGTCACAATTTTCAGGTTTCCAACGTTGTACATATTGCAATGTGCGGTTCAGAAGAACAGTCAACTTCAAGTTTTGTTTGAAACTTGCTGAAACAGCTCCAGAAATACATGGAATATTACAAATTGCCTTTGGAGGAAATGTTCATAGCTGCCAACTCACCGGATTTACGACGGAGAATGTCTTTTTTTTACTCGATCTGATCCTTCTCCGTCATTTTCTTTTCACAAAAAAGAATGAAACTACGTTGATATTGGATCCTCTTATTTTTATTTATATACATTTTTTTTTATTTTTTCGAATTTCTGCTTATTTTCGTTAACGAATTGGCCCTGAGGTGTGCTGTGGTAGTCTACGTTGTAAAATAGAAACGCTCAATAATTAGTATTGTTTTTCGTGCAGTCATTTCATAATACCTTTATAGTGTGAAGATAATTAAGTCTTTCAGTAGATATAGTCTTTCAGTTAGTAAGATAATGACAAGATTTTGCATATATTGTAAAATCTGAAAAAAGTAACATGTTTGCCTTGTGTGCCCTGTATGTTGATGGGTTTTTCAATTTCAAGTGGCGGGAACGCGATGTAATTAGACGTTTACTAACAAATAAGCATAACGACTTCGTGCAGTGTATAGAAAGAAATTCAAAAATAATTGTTGCATTTCATGATGATAACCATGATGCTATATGTCGCGAATATTTATTTGCCTCTTTTGTCATAGAATATGATAAAATCTTCCTCAGAGTTGCTGAGCATGCAGTCGTGTTGTTGTTTCAGAAATATGTTTCCCAGTAGCGAAATAGCAAAAAAAAAAAAAGCTTTGGAAATAACAAAAACAGCAGGCATTGCCAGTGAAATTGCACAGACAGGGAGAGACGAGGTATTGATGGCTCTGAGAAATGGACCATTTTCGATTGCCACAGATGGCAGTAATCAAAGCTGTATTCCACTATGGTAACCACTTGTAATTAAAAAAAAAAAAAAAAAAAACACTCCGTAAAATCTAAATCAGGTTGCTGTCAGTGCCAGCGTTGAAAGGTTGACATTATAGAATACAACCTGAAAACATGTGTGATTGCGTCAATAAACTGTCTGGCACTTCGTGTTGATAATGCCATTTTACGAGGGGATATTGAGCACTTGGTGATAATACACTATCCTTGTCATCTTATTAATTTGTGTGTTGAAAAGGAGTCCTGTGCCTTCCTGTGAAGTGGATCAATACTTAAATTTATTCCTATCTAGAAAGAAGCGCTAAAAGGAAATTTAGATTTAAGCAATTTCAACTGATGTATGCCACCGCAGTAAAAAAATAAATAAAAGTTTTGAATCATGTATGTACACGTTAAGTTGTCTTTGTTGAAATGTGTAACTATGCTGGTGGAACAGTGGCAACCATTGACAAGTCTTTTTAAAGAAGAGGTTAGAAGTGGAAAAGCAATATGAGTACTTCTTAGAGTTATCAATTTGAAAAGTACAACAAATCATCACTAATGAGTGGCTTTGGCTCGTTTTTAAGTTTAGGTTATGATACAAAAATTTTGAAAAAAAAAAAAAAAAAAAAAAAATTGACAAACCCAAGAAAATGAACTTCTGAATTGCAAACTTCTGGTAAATAAATGTCGCATTTCATGGTGACAACCATGTATTATGTCTGTGTTAAATGGGCGAAGCAAGTTGATAATTCTAGATATATTATCTTCGCTCTTGCAGAAATCCTGCTCAGGTTTCTCTCTTGCTACCTGAATAAAGTAATTTGCTTGTTTCTTTTAAATGTTATGCCAGCGTTTGAAAATCCGAACTAGCTGTTCCAGCCATCTTTTGAGGTCATTGCTCCTAGATATGTTGAAGAATGTTATGAGAAATTTTATTTTACCAACAGTTTTCAAATCTTCCACGTCCATGTAGGAAATTAATTACCATAGCAGACTAAACCAGAAGGATGATTCTGACAGTCACAGGCATTTCTACTAAGATCTTGGAGAGTCTAAAACAAGAAGATTCTGTTCTTTTACTCAGTGGGAAGTACTTTATGGCTGCATGTGACTACATGGTGCGCAAGTTCCCATTGAAAAATTATGTTCTTTATGTGCTGAAGCTCCCTCGTGGGTAGCAGAGTTGGTATAATCACCGTCCTCCCCACACCGGATGGGAAAAATCCGAGTTCAAATCCTGTTAAGGACTCGAGGAATTTTTATGGGTATTTTTCAGAACGTGGTTGAGTTAGTCGGTCTCAGGTGAGAACAGCATGGCTTTGTCTCCTGGAAACTGGTATTTTTCGTCCATTAAACAGCAAATCGACCACAGGGCACACGCAGTTTACAGACACATATACGGCACAATATAGCCTGATGCGCCTAAAAACCCTACAACATGTGCTGAGGTAGCACAAATTTCATCAGTTGGCAGTGTATAATTTTCAGATAGTTGAAATTTTTTGTGAACAAATTCCCAGTACATCGTGTGGTTTAAGATAAAGAAACAGATGAAGCAACTGATGTTTTGGCATCAGTTCTGTCAGTTTCAGTGTGAGAACCTACTACTGTTGTGAAAGAAGAAAAAAATTGATGTTCAGCTTCCCTTGGTTGTGTGACTGAAAAGTAAACAGCTTGGAGTGTAAGCAATTATCCCAAGTCATGCTTGCCATTTTAACAGTTCCTAATAGCAGTGCAGAGTAAGAGAGAATATTTAGCCAGTTTAGAAAAACAAAATGAGTTAAGATCTTTTTCTGGTGAAGCTTCGGAAATGCTCTTGACAGCCCTTTGCAGACAGCAGGGCCATTGTTATGAACAAAACTTTGGGGAAATAATATTCTGAAGAAAGCAAAGTCTGCAATAGTATCTTTCTTGAAGCAATAAAAATTTGATGTTTAATGGAATATTCAAACAGAAATCCAGAGACAGAAAAATCCCAGGTAAGTTAATGTTTAAAAGTATGCTGTACTAGTAAACAATCTTCTGGCTGTATTTTAATATAAAATATATATTTTGCTAGTGAAATTAATTTCAAATGCATTATGCACTTTAAAAATATCTCCTACGTTTTCCGAAAATTCTCCTGTTTTCCCCTTCTCTTTATTGGGACGCTCTTCTTTTTTGCAACCCTTCTGTTTTTGCTTACAAACGCCTGATATCCAGTTTTATTGAAATCCAAAAGTTGGCAGCTGTTGATGTTTTATGAAAAGATTATTCTCTGAGAGGTAGTAGCCTTAGCATGAAACTTAAAACTGCCATAAAAACCATGGAATTAATCTTTCTTCAGAACTAGCGCATTTTTGAATTCACATCCTTAAACGCATAATAACGCTCTATCACATATTAATACTGTCTAATTTGCATAATACAAATGCATTATGCAAATTGTGATTTTAAGTTTTAATATTAAGGTTATGAAAGTATTGACGAAACCCGATTTGTTGTTATAATTTTGTCCATTATTGCATTTATATCTGTATTTGTATTGGAGGACTTACTAATATGTCTGATTTCTATACATTTAGTTGGCTAAAATTTTCCAGCAAGTTTTTCCAGTTTTTAGAACGGCTTACGTCCAAATGGAGGGAGGAGTCTTGTTCAAAGGTTTACTTGAAGGTTTTAATACTCTTTAGTTTCTTTTCTTTCTTTCTTTTTTTTTTTTTTCATTTAAGACAAAGAGAATAGTTTTAAAAATTTCTTGCACAGTGCTCTGATTCCCAAATGTGGAACTTTGTTATTTCCTGAGAATAATTATGCGCAGTTAATTATACACAATATCAGTCAGTAATTCAAGAATATTGTGCCTATAAGTAGCTCTGAATCCCTTAGATAAAAGACATTAAAGAATCAAAAATAAATATTTATTAGAACTTCAAATTGTCTCCCGGACTCCCTCATTAGAGCAGCGTTAACCAATGAAAGCTGCAGTATCAGCAGTAGTAGGAGTTTGAATTAGTGGATAAATGAAACAAATTGCAAACTGGTTTTAGGGTTGCAAAACACGTCGAACTAGAAACTCATCTGGTCATGACAGAAATCCAAGGTTATTTAATTCTGAAATAAATCCTCCGAGGGAAAGGAAGTGCAGGCATCTATCGTAATATCGAGGCTCCCTCCTAGAACTTGTGGCTTTATCTGGATTTGCTTTTAAATTTCAGTACATGTGATTTTTAAATTGGGAAGAAGGAAGCATTCTAATACTAGATATGCTGTTAGTTTTAAAGATAATCCTAACTTTACTGAAGCAGAAATCTGAATACAATACTGATTGATTGAGATGAATTTCTTTATTAAAAATTACCTCTACTAAATTAAAATAAAACTAAACTTAATTTGTTTTACAGTTTTTATATTAATACACATTAAATTTAAAAAACAAATAAGATCCCTTATCTGAAAATAAAATTAGATAAGATTCTCCATTTTGTTTCTATCAGGGAAGTTCCAAACGGGTGTGCAAGGGGATTGTGCGTTACTTGGGTGGGCTTGCGGGATAGTAGTCGATTGCTAAGGGGTGACAAAGTAGAGAAGTGCAAAAATAATAATTTAAAAACTGTTGCAATGGAGAGTAATTTTCCTTGGCGCTTCTGTTTCAACACTTTCTGTAAAGCTTACGTTTATTTTTGCGTTAATATAAAAGCTCTCTCTCTAACTTTTTTTTTTTTTTTTTTTAACTCTAACGAATTGAAAGAATATCTGAAATTATTTATCTTTTACAAAGTTGTTATTATTTTCGTCAATGCATTATATCAAGATTATTAACTAGGTAGATATCGCGCAGAGAATGAATACATTTGAACTGTGGTATGCTTTTAAAACATTAATCACAGATGCCTTGCTAGCCAGGTGGGTAAAGTGCCTGCCTGGCACCCCAAAGGTCGCGGGTTCGAATCCCGCCTCGGGCTTGGATCAAAGTATTGCAAAAATCTTGGGAGGTGCATTATGGCCACAGAAGCCGATGCGCCAACAACTACCAAAAAAAAAAAAAAAAAAAAAAACAGATGCCTTGAATGCGTATATACCATTAAAAAAATACTCCATGAGGAGAGTTCCAAGTTGGATGAATAGTGAAGTTGCCACATTACTTGAGCAGAAAAAGGTGGCATGGAAAAGTTACAGAGCAATAAAAAGTACTGAAGCCTATAACAGCTACAAGGTGATCTGTAATAGAGCCACAGAAAAAGTTCGACAGGCAAAGGCAGTTTATGAGATATCACTAGCAAACAGAGCAAAGAGGGGGGGGGATAAGGAATTCTTCACATATATAAATGCCAAGAAGAGCAGGACAAACCAGATCGGACCTTTACGTAAGGGAAAGGGGATAGTATTAAATACACCAGCTGCCGTTGCAGATGAACTCAGCAGTTATTTTGCATCGATATTTACAAATGAAAAACCTTTTTTGTGGCAATGGGAAATTGTGGGAGCGAAGTTGAAAAATATGTAATTAATGATATTGAAATTTCGCAAGATTATTTAATGAAAAAACTTTCGAGCCTACAGGCCAGTAAGGCTCCTGGAGTTGATGGAATATACCCTATAATCTTAAGGGAGGCGGCAAGTGAGTGCATTGAACCATTGAGGCTAATTATGCGAGCATCACTAGACTCTGGGGAGATTCCCTTGGATTGGAAAAGTGACAATGTATCTCCAATACATAAGGGTGGCTCTAAGAGTGAAGTGGGAAATTATCGACCTGTCAGTCTGACTTCAGTGGTAGGGAAAATCATGGAGGCAATGATCAAGGGTGGAATTCAGGATCATTTGCATCGAATTGAAATTCTCAAGGATACTCAGCATGGTTTTGTAAAGGGAAAATCATGTTTAACAAATCTGGTTCGCTATTTCGAAAGGGTCACTCACGAGCTGGATTTAGGGAATAATTTCGACATTGTTTATTTAGATTTCAGCAAAACTTTTGACTCAGTCCCACATGAGCGGTTGCTTTATAAGCTGGAACAGGTTGGAATCACTGGGAAAATCCTTATATGGATAGAAGGATGGCTTCAGGGTAGGAGGCAGAGGGTTGTGATAAATGGCTATTCCTCAGATTGGGTTGATGTAAGAAGTGGGGTTCCCCAAGGATCAGTATTAGGACCACTGTTGTTTTTAATTTTCATAAACGACATCGATGAAGGGATAGGGGGCGTGATGTCTAAATTTGAAGATGATGTTAAAATTGGTAGAGTAGTTAATGATCACTGTCAAGCTGATCTTCTTCAGAGAGACCAAGATAGACTTCAGGAATGGTCAGAAAAATGGCAGCTATGCTTTAATCCAACAAAGTGTAAGGTATTACACCTGGGAAACAGTAACCCAAAATAACTTATTCACTTGGTGGAGTTCAACTAAAACCAGTACTGAAGGAAAGGGACTTGGGTGTTACGATACGGTCAGACATGAAATTCTCTGAGCATTGTAAACAGGTTGCAAGGAAGGCCCATGTTGTCCTATCGATGATCTATCGAACTTTTGCAAGTAGAGATAGGGACGTGATAATCCCATTATATAAGGCTTTTGTTAGACCACACTTGGAATACTGTGTTCAAGTATGGAGACCGCACCTAAAGAAAGACATCGAGCTTCTTGAAAGGGTGCAAAGACGAGTAACTCGCCTGGTGAGATCGGCAAAAGGGCGTCCTTATGAAGAAAGACTTAGAATATGTGGGTTGCAGAGTTTGGAAACTAGAGGAGATTTTATTGAGGTGTTTAAGGCTCTGAGAGGCATCAGTAAAATGAATGAGGACGAAATTTTCAAGACTATAAATGATGCTAGAACTAGTATCTAATAGGACATAAATTCAAGTTACGGGGGGAAATGTTTAGATTGGACTGCAGGAAGTTTTATTTTAGCCAACGAGTTATAAATTACTGGAATAAGTTGCCTTCATGGGTGGTAGGGGCTGACAGTTTGGGTAAATTCAAAGGTCATCTGGATAGTACCTTCGGGTCAGGGAAGCCCATAGGATGATAGGTTTAATTTCCTTTTCTTTTATTAATTATTATTATTTATTTATTTTATTATCATTGTTTTATTCGTTTTTTTTTTTTTTTTTTTTTTTTTTGGCCGGTGCAGCATAAGCCATAGGCTCTCTTGTACCATGCGGACATTACTAATACTAATTATTGCAAAATTGTATTTCGACTTTTTTTTTCTCCTGATGCTGGGCAATAAAATATTGAGATTTTCGAGTTAAATTTTGGAAATGTCTTTCATGATTTGTGTATAGACTGTTGAGAGAGCGAGCAAGCAGACTGATTGTAAACCGATTTCCATCCTGTCTTTTTAAAGTAGGCTACTTATACATAAAACCAGAGATGACTCAGACTATTAAAATATCTGCTTCCAATCTAATGGTTCTTATGTGCACACTCCCTATTGTTGAATGAGAGGCCGAACGAGATTTTCCAGTTAAACATATACTGTGGAATGAAACCTATGAAGGCTTTAAGAGATGCCATCTTACGTGGGTGGAATAATATTATAAGCAATAAAATGTCTTACAAGCTTCATCCAGCAACTGTATTTTCGTTCAACATTTTCGGGGAAATGATGAATTGAAAACAAATTTCTTAGCTTAGTTACCAAAAATAAATAAATAACAGTAGGGAAACATTCAGATTATTTCAGCTGGCGGTTTTCGTATAAAATTTCACAAATTAGCGCATGGTTAAGGTAAACTCGGTAATATCTATGATTGATAAGTTGATATAAAACAGTCTTTCATATACTGTATTTTCTCGTTTACCAAATGTGAACGAATTAATGCTCTCCTTGACGCCAGCCCCAAGTTGCTGTGCCAATAGAAAATGTGCTTTAGAAGATTAACCGATAGGTGCAGGTGGTAAGCAGTATAATTATAGAATACCAATAAAAATAGAATATAAATACTCCTCCTCAACCTGGCGTGATTTAAAAAAAAAAAAAAAAAAATTTCCACATTAAAAAATTAGAAAAATTCGGATGTGCTCTCCCCGAAAATTTATAAAATTCCCCTGGAGGTTTGCAAATTCACACTTCGTGAGGATTCAACACCGATATTACTGGATTCAACACCGATTGATTTTAGTTGAGTTTGCCCTTGAATACGAACCTTTCGACTTTCGAAAGCACCTACTTTTCTAAGCATGTGTTCTGAAAACTTGACTTCGCTTCTTATGTAGTGAAACAATGGTGCTTTGCCAGAGGGCTTGAAAGATTTTGAATTGGCTATGAAATGAACAATTCAAAATCAATTCAATTCGAAGTTTCTTAGCAGTCGGTCGATACATGAGACTTCTTGTTTCATTTTAGCATTGCTAAAAATGAAACAAGAAATCTCATGTATCTGGTTGCGCCATGATCGCCGTAGCCTAGTGGTCAGGCGCGCGGGTGCATAAGTACACGTGCCTTGAGTGACCGGGATTCAAGCCTGTGACTACTGAATACGGTGCTGTTTCTTGTATTCTGTCTGTCTTGTGAACTCCTCTGACCGTTTGGTTGTCCGAGTGTAAACAGAAAATTTATTAATTTATTATTTATTTATGATTCCCGAGAAACCGGGGGTTCAGGTCCTTCCCTTTACAGAGCTCGCACTTCTGTGTTAAGAATGCTTCAATTATATGTGTAATTCGTGAGAAGTATAGGTTCATGTTTTAACTCAAATGGAAAAGTGTGTGGCTTTAATGTGGGTAGACATACACACACACATGTGCGCGTGCATGTGTTCGTTCTACACGTCCTGGCAGTTAATCTGTCACACTGTTATACGGATAATAACCAATTTCGCCTCTTTCCATCGTCTTATCTCATTAACGATTCAGTTTGTCGTATCTTACAGTGACCCGTACAGAAGGCTGTCGAGGTGTACCACTTAAAGACAGAGGCTGTAGGTCAGGTTACGGACTTCCAGTAGTACTTAACCCAGAGGCTGTATCATGTCTTACACGTATTTTCTTTATCGGAATCCTACATAAAGACGTAGCTACTAACAGCGATCTATGCGAATGAGGTTAGCAGTAGTAGGGTGCTAACAGCCCGCGTGACATTTCCCGCACTTGGTCCAGGCAGGACATAAATCACCGAGCAGAGCAAGCAAGCCGAAGTAACAGGAACTGGGGACCACACGGAGACCATCCAGCCTTTGTAGTGCGCATGCGTACGTTTCTGGACGAGTGAAAAGTCATTAACTCCCCGTATTTCACGGTTGTGTCATCGTGAGACCTCACGGAGAGGCCATGACGGATTGAAAGAGCTTAAGAGAGACAGGAACGCGAAGTTAAGTAATGGATCGTGCAGGAAGAGAAATTCATATCAGAATAGTGGGGTCATGAACTCGTCGTTCTGGACTAAGTGGAGATTGCAGCCATAGATAGAACTGCCCAGTCAGCCCTTGGCATGCAAGTGGCCGGGCAACACCCTCAGGTAGCGAAACCCAAGTACGGTACAATCTTTCAGTAAACCTGCAGAGTTAGCGACAGCAACAAAGAGCAGTGACCCCCAAAAAACTAGAAATTGTAACCCTACATTAGCATCATCGAACACAGACAGATGACGGAAATCCTGTTTTATCGCTGCGAAAGTGGCCATTTAATTTGGTGGCTACTTAGTTTCTTGAAGGATCTAAGGATAATTTGCATTCACTTACCGAATGCCCAGTCACTTATCTTCTTCTAGATTAATACAGCCAGGATTGTGCAGTACTCCAGCTAGTGCATATCATAATCGCATCCATGTTTCCTCATCAATTTTCCTTCAAATTTCCAGTTTCACTCTGCTGGCAAGATTACTCGAATAGTCTCTCATGGGTGTCCTATATCGGAACATCCAGATTCTGCAATAAGTACGCGATAACAGATATTTTTATTGCTGTTATTTGCTGAAATTACGCCTCCACTCTTTCAGCTTGGGCTGTTGGCAACAGGTCTGCCGTTGCCAACAGTGGATATATATAGATAATGTAGCCCCAAAATATTTTTTGGTAAAATTTCTGAAGTGGGAATATCAATTATAGTACTGGACGAGTGAATCTGTGCAAATTATCTAGAGAATGCATGATTACAGTATTGCCTGTTTTATTTATTTTATTTCTTCTTTTATATATATCCACTTTTTGTTCTTGTGGTAACATGCTTATTCTTGGCTGCTGATGGTGGATGCGCTCATCTCCACTACTATTTTCAAAGAATAAATTGCCAAAAATAGATTTCTTTCTTTATTTAATTTTTTTCTTTATTTTATTATTTTCTTTCTTTCTTTATTTTGCATATGAAGTGTATCTGTTTGCTTCTAAATACAGTAAGCATCACTTATAGTTAAGAAATTACTTTATTTGCAACTTTTAAAGATATAGTAAAGGTCTTGACAAAACTTTCGTACGGCAAGATGCCTCCTCACACCAACATCATGGCTGGGAAATAGGTGAACCACATTCAGATCAGTGGAATGATAAGATGGCATCTCTTAAGAAAATGAAAGCCTCAAGACTGGCATAACTGCTTCTCTGTCCCTTTACTTTTCTATCAGATAAGTGCGTCTGAGCAGTTTTACACGATCGATTAGCCTCCAGCGACCTTTGCTCAACACCAGGTGACAGGTTGTCAACATTACAGTACGGGAAATTAGGCCTTTGTTTGGGGATGGAACCACTCATAGTGTCAGCGACCTCTGGTGTCAGAGAAGGCCACTGTTTGTGGGAGGTCTTCTCTGAGTCAGTGTACTGTAAAACGAATGAAAGAAGCCCAGGTGTGGCTGTAGATGTGCTAAATGCATATAATGAAAAAGAAATGACACCTTACTGGCTATCGTTAAGATATACTGGTAGAGGGAAAGGGGCAGCGGTTTATTAAGCAGCACTAACAAAAGTTCTTTCTCTTTCTCGTTACTGTACCGTATAATAGTGCACGTAGATAAAAAAAATGTCTGAATAGTTTTTTCCTCAAAAAATGACTACTGCACTATTATTGCCACATTTGCCCTGATGAATCGAATTTTACGAAAGAAAACTATATTTTTATTTTATCCAACTGATATACAGATTCGTTTGCTATTAATGCTTCACTCGATTTTAGGGCTACTAAATAGTTTGACTATAGTGTTAGCTAAAGATGGGCTTAAGGTAATAAAGTAGGGGGAGATACAGAGAGAGAGAGCGAGACGTAGTTTGGGATATGAAAGCGAAACAGCAGGGCCAGACCTCATGTTGAATGGGTCAGTCGATTTTACCCCAAGTTTAAATTTTTAATGTGAAATTAATGGTATAATATTTTTATACCATTTTAGTGATATCAGTAGTACAGGGTGGCATAATTTAAGTATACGTATTCAGAGTTCTCTGTAGCTCTAAGTAATAAGCGGAATGCCACCAAAATTAGTAAGTACTGTAAACTATTCTAGGCATGGGGAGAAGGATCCAGTGAAAAAAAAAAAAATATAGTTTCGAAATCTGCCGATAGGGGATAATATGGAGCTGTACAGACATGACAAAGTACCAACAAATAAATAACTAAGACAAACCTTAATGAAATTACAAATTTTTATTTGTGCTCTTTACAAAAAAAAAAAAAAAAAAACAGAAAGAAACTGAACTAATCTACCAGAGAAAATGGTTTCACAGTTCCAAACTCACTCACAGTTTACTCTCGATGGTCGATGATGTCGCTGATGGTGGAGTTGGTTTTCGATGTGATTACCATTGTTCTGTTCTGGACCAGAAATTGCATTCGATGCACAGTGTGCTCCACTGCGGAATGCAACATCTCTATTGTAATGTTCCGCACATGTTGCGTTACGTTGTCCTTTAAGACAGCCAGGTTAGGGACACTTCCTCAATAGACATTGGCCTTGAGGTTACCCCACAGCTAAAAATCACACGGTGTAAGGTCAGGTGAACTGGTGGCCATGCAATGGGAAACAAATGACTCTTTTTGCAGTAAAGTGATGCTGGAGAAGCTGCTGTACTGGTCATGCGATATGAAGAGGAGCCCCATCCATAAAAATTGTCTCATTCCAGGCATCCTCTTTGCTGCAGTTGAGGAATAATGTTAACAGTAAACTTACAGAATACGCTTGCGATGTTCGCGTTGTGCCTTTATAGCTCTCTGCTGCTGGGAAAATTAAATTAACTCAGATTTATGCAAATTTTCTGCTCTCTTAGGTGCCTTAATTTTTAGTTTGGATTTAAAACTTTAGGGCAATTCAGTTTCTTTGTTTTTTTGCAAAAAGCACAAATAAAAATTTGTAATTTCATTAAGGTTTGTCTTAGTTATTTATTTGTTAGTACTTTGTCATGTCTTTCCTCTTGCACAGCGCCATATTATCCCCTATCGGCACGTTTTGAAAGTAACTTTTTTTTTTTTTTTTTTTTTTTTGTCACGGGATCCTTTTCACCATGTCTTGAATAGTTTATTTACTAATTTTGGTAGCATTCCGCTTATAACTTAGAGGTACAGTGAGCTTTGAATAGGGATACTTTAATTATGGCCACTCTGTACTTGAAGATATCATTCAGTAATTGATATCAGTAATACAGTCTTCAATTTCTGTACGTGAATGCATATTCCTCAAAAGGTTTATCACTTCACTGTTAGTGTTTTCTTATTTATGTTTTCTTTTGACAGCATTGTTATTGAGTAATTAAATTATAATGGCAATAATGAATATATGGCTTATTAATTAATGAAAATATTTAATGAGAGTCAGTATATTGTATCTATGAATTGCGTGTTTTGTAATATGAAAAACCAAAAACCATCTGCCCAAGATGGTATTAAGCAGCCATATCTGACTTGTATATTTCTGCTTGCTGATAATAAATATTTTCATTATTAAGCCATATATGGCTATGAATGAATAATTGGCTTCTTAATAAGAGAAGTACCTATGATCAGTCATTTTTATTACTTAATAATGAGGTTATCACCTAATTTAAAATATGATTTTTTTTTACAAATACCACCTCATATCTGGTAGTTGTATGAAGCTGTGAAATATTTTGAAGTTCAGTGTATTAAAAAATACTAAAATTCGTTTAATATGCATCCAGAAATTTGAATTCAGTATCTCCGCTTATTTTGATTTGTGTGCACATTTTGTGTGCACTTTACCATATCGAAACTTATCGATATGGTAAAGTCTTGTCAGTCCGAATTCACCTTAATTCGAATTTATCACCAGCAAAAAAAGGAGTTATACCTATGTAAAAACTTCAACGATTCACTTCGATCTCATATTGTGAAGATACTTCGCCACGAATTGCCTTGGTATTGCACTACTCTAAATAAAAGGCACTACTACTACCAAGATCCGAATTTCGATCTTTTCTTGGTGAGTGAATGGGCAGATAGGTAGGCATTGTAAAGGAGGCTATGCCTCATGTTTAATGGCTGTATGTATATAGCTTTCACAGATTGAGGCTTTTGCCCTAGACTTAACTATGTTTCTTTTTTATTTTCCCCCATTAAAAACTTTACACATAAGTTGAAAATTATTAATCACCTTTAATTGTATAACTCAGAGGTTCCCATACTTTCTCAGTTCACGGCGCCCTTAGTGTCCCAGTAATTTTTTCAGGGCACCCCTAGGCCAAAAGAAATACCTAACACAGTAGTTTTCGACCTTTTTAATAATCCAATTCGCTCTGTGTGTATATATATATATAATATTAAAAATATATGTTATATGATAGTTTTATAATAATATAATATAAACAAAATTACAATTCATAATACAAATTATATATATTTATATAATAATTTTATTCTTTATGTAGAGGTGCTAAATAAATATCAATTATAGATCACCACAAAATTGGCAATTAATCGTAAACCTGCAGTTTACAATGCCTATCATTCATAACCTGTAATTTACAATACCTATCTTAAATAATACCTAAAATGAGGCATAGTTTAGGGCTAAAGCCTCAGGTTATGTAAAGAGTTTAACTAATGTACAAGTTAGTGCAATTGCATTATTTTAGTACATAGCAAACTACTTAAGTAGTTATAAATTGGCATCATTATTGAGTATGTCTCATATTGAATATCACGAGTTGCCATGATATTGCACTACCTCAAATAAGTAACGCTTCACTATAGGAGAAGACTATTGTTATTTATTCTCAGCGGATACCATCACCCATACGGCACCGTTTCGGAGCTTATTGGCTCCTCATCAGTGGGTGGACAGGTACCCTGGTGTTGCAATGATGACAATCTAGTTGCGAAGTATAAATTCATAATATGATAGATACCTGATGGTGTAGAGTAATTTCGATTACGCCAATTTATAACTACTTAAATGTAGTTGGCTATGTACTGAAATGATGCAATTCCACTAACTTGTACATTAGTTAAACTCTTTACATAACCTGAGGCTTTAGTCCTAAACTATACCGTAATCTAAATTACTCCACACCATCAGGCATCTATCATATTGTGGATTTATACTTCGCAACTGGGTTGTCATCATTGCAACACCAGGGTACCTTCCCACTCACTGATGGGGAGCCAATAAGCTACGAAACGGTGCCGTATGGGTGATGGTATCCGCTGAGAATAAGACACCATATAAGACAATAGATAGTCTTATATGGTGAAGCGTTACTTATTCGAGGTAGTACAATATCGTGGCATCTCGTTGTGAAGGTATTCACAATATGATATATACTCAATAATGATGCCAATTTATAATTTCAGTGACAAGTTCTGTTGAACCACACTTGCATTTTTTCAGCGGTGCCTCTATCTGCATCATCCGGACCATCCTCCTGGCGTAAGACTATTTCTTTCTCTCTCTCTCTCTCTCTTTAGACCATTATATTTTCATGTTCCCTGTTCTTCTGATTAATAGAGCTGGACACTTGAGTTCAATCCGCTAATTCCAATATTCTTATGCCTTTGTTCATAGTGAGCAACAGGTTGCAGTCCTCCAGTGGAATGCGACATCTCGATTTTGGCCGTGATTGCCTCTTGCAGTTATATATTTTTTAAATCCTCAGCAGCTTTTCACCCCATCTTCCTCACAGCATTGCATCACATACATTTTTCTATTCAATAACAACTATCAAAACTTGCCTTTCATTATTACCTTGCTCTTTTCCATTTTTTTCTCTTTCGAGGCAATGCCGGGGTAAAGAAAAGTTGCTCCTCAAATTTAAACTGACAACAACGTTCCATACGCCGACTGGGTTCCACACAGACACACCGATTTCCGCGGGAAAATTATTTTTTCTTTCAAATATCATAACTCCTCCTTTCCCGTTTGTAAATTGCCCAATGAGAATTGTCATCTTTGAATGGCAGCTTTTTCCTGAACGTGAGCAACTGAAATTGTAATTATTCAAATATTTTTGTTTACACCGTCTTTTTTAAACGAACGTCTTTTCTAATGCCCACTCTTTTGGCTAGTCTTTTCACGATGACCGCTCTTTGACCTTCCGTGCAAAGCTAGCCCCGATATACTTGAGGGACGTGCTTTGTTTGCAAATTGCTCTTTGTGGTGATCCAGGAAAGGAAAGTTATGTTCTCTAATGAATCCCGTATGTTCCTGTTTTAACGTTTCCGCTCAACGCTTCCATTCTTTTACTTAAACTAAATCCTTCCTGCATAATTCAGTATACACGTATATCTACATATTATAATAATATTGATGATACTATATATTTTCTTTTCTCTACTATATAAAAATATATTTGTAAGACTAGAAATCATACAGTTCGTTTCACTTATAAATAAATAAATAAATTTTCTGTTTATACTCCGGCACGACAACCAAGTCAGTAGAGTTTACAATGAATCGTCAATACAAATATTTAGTAGTCACGGGCTTGAACCCCGGTCCACTCAAGGAACGCGTGCTATGCACTCTCGCTCCTGACCACTGGGCTACGTCTTCGGCACATTAATACATTCATGTCTCAACTTGCCCACTCAGAAATAAAATAAATAATATGAAGAAAATAAAGAGATAAAAAGAAAGAAACGAAACTTTTTAATTGATTTCAGAAATATGCTGCTGCCAGTTCTAATTTTAGTGATGTCTATTTCTAGAAGCCACACTTACTTTTTTCTAACAGATTATACATTATTGGTTGCCTCGACCATCACTGATCTCATTTGTTCATTTATCCGCTCTGATATTCCTTGTGGGAGACCCCCACAACCTTAAATCTTCTCTTTTTTGATCTTCTTTTGCTCAACTGTTTTCGCGTTCTGCCAAATTCATTTTTTATTTCTCTCTCTCTCTCTCTCTCTCTCTCTCTCTCTCTCTCTCTCTCTCTCTCTCTCTCTCTCTCTCTCTCTCTCTCTCTCTCTCTCTCCCCCCCCAAACTTAATAAGTCACTTAAACACTGTTAATGCTAGTTGTCCTAAGTATCTCTGATCACAACTTGGCGTTGATCTCTTTTCCAATGAAACCTCTGATCTATGGCCGTTTCTCAGGCTCTTGTCGTTTTGAATTAAAAGAATGCGAAATGGGATAATCTGCATGATTTCTACTCCTTCCTTCCTTGGTTTGAATACTGTTTTAAATATTTTGATCCTAATATTTGCTCAGATCGCGTCACTGAAAAATTCTTCGTCTGTGGTTGAAACCACTTATTCCACTCTAAACTATCGTCCTTTAAACCTTTAAGTTCGAAAACATGTGCTAAGGCTGTTCAGGATAAGCATATAGCAAACAAAGGGAGTGCACGATCATGTCATCTCGGTTTATTTTGAACTTCACTAGGATACAATGTTCCTTAAATGAAGCAAAATGACTAAGCAGTGTGACTTCACATTGGGAAAGCGTTTAGAAAATCGAGAGAGAACGTTTGCGTCGCTCCTTGGTCTAGGCCGGTGTTTCCCAACGTGGGTCCCACGCCCCACATGGGGGAAATTTGATTGTTCAGGGGGCAATTCAAAAATATGATGAGCAAGAAAAATGGCTGCTTAAAATTGATGAAAGATGAGAATCCAGAAATGCTTCTTGTGCATTGTGTTATTCATAGGGAAAACTTGGTAGCTAAAAATATTTCGCCTGTTCTTCATGAAGTACTAAAATCAGTTATAAAGTGTGTCAATGCCAAATGTGAGCGTCTCTTCAAGCTTTTTTGTGAAAAACAAAATGCAGACCATGTGAGACTTTTACTTCACACTGAAGTAAGGTGGCTCTCGAAAGGGAACTGCTTGAAAAGATTTATGGAACTATTTGATACTATTAGTGACTTTTTAAGTGAAAAACCTGAAATGAAGCATCTGTTAACGGTCGATGGTAAAGCATTTGTGAGTTATTTAGCCGATTATCTTTGAAAAACTAAATATATTAAATAAACAACTTCGAGGAACAAATAAAACTCTCGTCGATGCAAAAACGAAGATATTTGGTTTCATTACATTTATTGAATTATGTCAAAAATATATTTGTAACAAAAATTTTGAACACGTTGGCTGCAAAAATGTGAAGTGACTGATACCGCTGTACTTGTTATTGTCGATCATCTGAAAATTTAAAAGAAAGGTTTTCTGATTTAAAACAAATTGATTTTCCAACCTGGATGATGCAACCAATGTTAGTGGATTTGTCTGATGTATCAATGCAGTACCAAGAAGAACTCTCAGAAATGCAAAATGATGAGTCAGTTAAAACTTTATTCAATATAAAAGGAGCGATGGCATGGTTTTGGGATGAAACAAAAATTAAATACCCAAATTCAACCAACTTTGCAAGAGAGCTATTGTTACATTTTTCCATCTTCATATTTAGCTTAATGTGGATTTAGTGCCATAAATGATTTGTTACTAAAGAAAAGAAATCGACTGGATATCACAAAACGGGGAGACTTGAGACTGAAGCTGACTAAATTGGAGCCCAATATAAAATCTCTCTCTCTGCGGCAAGCACCAAGCACAAGGGTCTCACTAGATTTAGTCCACTCATCTAGAAGTGACTTCACATGGAATGTTGAAATTATTAAACAATTAAATAATAATTACTAAAAATTAAAATATTATAGAAAAATCTTTCATATAAATTATTTTGTACTTGAATTTTAGTTGTCTATTATATGTTTTGAAAATTTACTGTTTTTTTTTTCTTAATTTCCTAATGATTTCTTCCTAAAACCTAAGTCTTGTGTCCTGAACAAGTTGTAATTAGGCTTCATTTAGGGAATAATTCAAATTTTTGAATATAAAAAATATGTATATCGGTGTTTCCCAACGTTACATAGGGGGGCATCAGAATTTTAGAAAGACTTAGGTGGGGCATGGTGAAAAAAAGGTTGGGAAACACCGGTCTAGGCGTTAAAGCAAAAAATTTACCAGTGCAGAGATTGCGGGTTCAATCAATCGTCACTACGTTAATTACAATTTTCTGCATTTTTATTTTACCATTATTTTTGATTTCCTTTATATTACGTTAGAAATAAATCTCTAAAAATACAAAAGAATAGAAAACTATGTACTGTATTTTGACAAGTTGACCTAACCCGGAGTAGACTGGCAATAAATGTTTTTTAAAAGTCGACTGTATTCAAAGTAGTTCATAATACTTATAATTAATGCTAAGAGTTTGCACTGTGATTACACATTTAATACACAGTACTGTACTTCTATAATACATATGCAAAGTGGCCATTTTATTTCACCCGGAGGTACGCCGGATTCTGTGATATTCCCGATCCAGGTGAATCTCAGAATGCATGGAGGTTGGATTATAAATGTCAAAAATAAGGCACCAGTTTGAGGTTCAGCTGTTTTTATTTGTCTCTCACTACAATTACAGTATATTACTTTTTTCAATTATTCTGTCAAAAGAATCAGGGACAGTGAGGAGGGGGGAACTGTACGTCTGTATTTGTTATTGATTTACAATGTCAGTTAGTAATTTGCGAAAGTGGAACAATTACTTAATTTTTGTATTCAAAATTAAATCATTAAATTCTAATTAATATCAAAAACTGAATTCCTGGTTAAGACTTTTCGAATGATATTTGATTTATCTTTGTAAATGCGAAACTCGAGCTGATCTGAAAAAACATATTCAAGAATGGTTTTGATAATATATAATTGAGTGAAGTTAACACCTGGCATGGTGCCGTTGAACGGTTTTGTAAAGTTATGGTACTTGCTTGTACCTGTTCACCTTACAATAAAGATCATATTTATTTATATCCAAGGCCCCAGGTGCCAAGCGATTTTGTGATCAAGTGTCTTTGCCAGTGAATTTGTGCTCTCTTGAATAAATAAAATCGTCTTCTTTATTTACAGCGTTACACTAACAATCAATTAAATAAGCTTCAGTAAAGAAATCACTTTACTTGAACAGGAGGAAAAGTAACCTTTCTTTTTTCTTTTTATTTTGCATATTATTACTAACCCACTATCGCTTGGTCACAAAGGTGGCACTGCTCCTGTCTCCACGTGGCGGGGCCGGTAACCTGGAGGGGGAAAGGTCTCCCTTCCAGGGCGAAATGGAGCAAGAACTCCATAAAACCCAGAAAAACACTGGGTGCATTGAAAAAACCTTGACAAGGCAAGAACAAGAGGAGTCTGGTTCTGTCGCAGCAAAACGGCAAAAGACTGACGTAGGTAGAATCCGAACTCCAACTTTCTTGATTATTCATTCAACTCAAGAACAACCGGTTGGAAAACTCTCCATTTCTAGTGTAGAAATGCCTAGAAAGCACAATAGGTACTCCCAAGACAGTTCGTCGTCTTAAGACCAGGAGACCTACTAGTTGAAGTTGCCACTGCTCGACAGGCTGAGTAACTACAAAAACTGAAAACTTTTGGTGGAACTTCTATCACCGTTTCACCCCACGTTTCCCTGAACACGTCAAGAGGTGTCATCACCGAATGGGACCTCATGAAAGTGTCAGACGAAGAACTAAAACAAGAATTACATGACCAAGGAATCATTAATGTCAGAAGAATTATGACAAAGAAAGACGGCATACTAGTTCCTACACGGAACATAATACTTACTTTTGACAACCCCAAGCCACCAACAGTGATAAAAGCTGGCTATCTTAACTGCCGAGTTAAACCGTACATCCCGAACCCATTACGCTGCTATAAGTGCCAGAAGTTTGGGCACTCACAGACAGTCTGCAGAGGAGTAGCTGCCTGTGCCACGTGTGGATCCACTGAACACATTAGTACTGACTGCACAGCCACAAGACCAATCTGTCTTAACTGTAAAGAGGCACACCCAGCGTATTCCAAGGAGTGTTCCCTTTGGAAGCGTGAAAAAAAGATACAGCGGTACAAAACTGAACATAACGTAACCTACCAAGGGGCTAAAAAATCCCCACCGGTTCCAAATACTAATAAGACAACTTATGCACAAATAACCACAAAACACATATCAATTTCTACCCAAACGGAGGTAACTATACCACCAAGTAAATCACTAGCTGAATGGGCAAGGTCACTGTTGTCCCCAGTACCAACGCACAACGAAAAACAAATAAAACAAAGCAAAGCCATAAATACGCCAATCTCAGTACAACCTGATGCCATTCAACAGAATACCACAGTATCTACTACTCCTGACTCAAACCAAACGGAATACTTGGACTCAGAAGACAATTTAAATGACGAAGAACAGGTTCTAGAACTGTTCACCAGTGAGGATATGGATACAGGGAAACCTTATTTCCCAAAGAAGGGGAAGGTAAACTTGAGCGAGGCAAATCTTCTGACCCTCGAAAAGAAGTCGAAGGTTCCACTAAACCCAAATAATGCGGTACTTTCTTACAGTGGAATTGCAGAGGCTATCGTAGTAATTTGTCCGACATCCGAGATCTCCTTTCACAATATGACCCTATTGCCTTTTGCTTACAGGAAACAATCTCACACCAAATATAAATGTTTCCCTTCGGAAATACATAATACATCGTCAAGATCGTGTTGCACAAAATCCGAACAATCCTGCACATGGAGGAGTAGCACTGATCATCAACCCCCAGATACCCCTCAAAGCCACTCCCGCTAAAAACAAACCTCGAGGCAGTTGCTGCACGAGTCAATATTAACTTTGATTTGACCATAGTCTCACTATACTTGCCACCTAACCAAAATATAAGCTATGCCCACTTAGAAGAATTAGTGATATAACCTCAAACCCTACTGTATCTTAGGAGATCTCAACAGTCACCATCCGCTGTGGGGAAACCATAATCTGGACAAGCGTGGACAAACCATTGAAAAACTTCTTGATCAACAGAATCTGATAACTCTCAATAATGGGGCTCACACCTATCTACAGCAGCTATTGATGTAGATAGGTGTGAGCCCTATAAGATCTACATCAGCTATTGATGTCTCTCTATGCACAGCAACCGTATATCCTCTATTTGGATGGACTATTCACAGCAATCCGCTGGGCAGTGATCATTATCTTGTGATATGTCGCATTGACACAAGCATTTCCCACCTTTCCTATTGGATCCCCAAATGAACTTTTCCACAGCTGAGTGGATGTGTACAAGCAGCTATCAATACTAGAAGAAAACCAGATCCAACAAACATCCACAAACCTGTCAGTAGAATACATAATTTGGAATTTCTTTGCCTGTCAGCAGCAAAGCAATTCCAAAACAATCCACAAAAATATCGGCCAACTCAAAAGTGTGGTGGAATGATGAATGTAGTGCATCTAAAAATCAGAAGAACAAAGCATGGAATATCTTCAGGAAGTTCCCAACAACAGAAAACCTCATCCGCTTTAAACAGCCAAGAGCAAAGGCAAAACGAGTCAGGCAGACTAGTAGAAGAGAAGCATGGAGACGCTTCGCTTCCACAATCACAAGCACGACAAAAACTAAACTATGTCATCAATGGGCAAAAATACAGCGGATGTGCGCAAAACACCCACGCGTCAACTGTCCCATGCTCACTGTCAATGGCCATGATGTTACAAAACCAGAGGAGATTGCAAACACCCTGGGTAGATCTTTCATGAAAATATCAGCTGCGACATCATACTCGCAATATTTTCAGGCACACAAAACACAAGCTGAAAAAAACCGTATCAATTTTGAATCAGCATCAATTTCTGCGTACAATCTCCCTTTCACAATGTCAGAGTTGCACCATGCTCTATCGTCTACTAAACTCAGTGCAGCAGGGCCAGATGGAATCCACTACATCATAATAGCAAAACTCACCGAACCGGCTCTCAAGACTGTTACTTCTCTATAACAGAAATTCAAAGAAAACACGTTCCCCGACAAATGGCATCATGCGTACATTCTGGCTTTTCCAAAACCAGGCAAAGACCCTACAAATCCGCAACATTATCGACCTATTGCACTCACTAGCTGTATGAGCAAGGTCATAGAAAAAATGGTAAATGCCCGACTAACCTGGTTTCTAGCTCAAAACGATCTCCTAAAACCTGTGCAATGTGGTTTCCGGGAAGGTAGATCCACTCTTGACCTTTTGATCAAGACAAAAATAAACATTCGTGATGCCTTCGTCCGAAAAGAACATCTTGCAATGGTCTTTGACATCGAAAAAGCTTTTGACACTTCTTGGAGATATGGTATTATGCGAACCCTATACGATCTGGGATTTCGCGGACACCTACCACAGTTTATTAGAAACTTCCTGCACTGCCGCTTATTTCAAGTTAGAGTTCACAACCACTTATCTTCAAAATTCATCCAGGAAGAAGGAGTACCACAAGGGTCAGTGCTACTAAGTGCCACTCTCTTTAGTATAATAATGAATTCAATAACACATAACCTACCACAAACAATGCCGACCGGGCTAGCCGAGTGGGTAAAGTACCTGCCCGGCAACCCAAAGGTCGCGGGTTCGATTCCCGCCTCGGGCTTGGATCAAAGTACTGCAAAAACCTTTGGAGGTGCAATATGGCCACAGAAGCCGATGCGCTAACAACTACCAAATTCAAAAAAAAAAAAAAAAAAAAAACCACAAACAATATCCACTACCCCTATACACTGATGACTTCAGTATCGCCTGCCATGCGAATGATAGAAAGACAGTTGCAATGTGTCATCAACAAAATAGCTAAATGTTCCAAAAACAATGCATTTCGTCTCTCACACCAAAAAACAGTTGGGATACACTTCTGTAGGAAGCGTAACCTACACCAACATCCGGAACCTAGACTAGAAAATCAAGTCATACCAGTGGTCCCTAGTGTCCGATTTTTGGGTGTGATATTCGACCAAAAACTCATTTTCCTTGATCGTATAAAAACGCTCCGGATTAACTGTCTTAAAAAGCTTAACATTTTAAGAGTTCTATCAGGCACAACGTGGGGATCCGACAGTTACACGCTGCTACATCTCTATCGTGCATTAATACGGTCACGTCTGGACTATGGTTCTGTCGCGTATAGCTCTGCTAGACCAAGCGCTTTACGTTGGCTTGATCGTGTGCACCACAGCGCTCTTCGTCTTGCACTGGGGTGGGGGGGGGGGAGTACCGTACATCACCGGTTCAGAGCCTATATGCCGAAGTGCATGAAACACCCTTGCAGCTACTCAGACAAATGATTTTATTAAATTATGCCGAAAAACTCAAAGGGCATCCAAACCACCCCACTTGGAACGGTGTTTTCTATCTTAAATGGGAAAACCTTTATAGAGCTTACCCATCTATAAACCCACCAACCGGGATACATCTTCGCTCACTACAAGCTGACTGGCAAATTGACCTGAGTAAGATACAGCCCACTGCCTTTCATACAGTCCCACCTTGGACATACTATATACCACCGTGCGACTTTTCATTGACAGCCTGGGGAAAACACACCTTATCCCAACAGAACATACTGCAAATGTACGCCGCACTGAGAACCCAGCACGGCCAGTACACACCAATTTACACAGATGGATCTAAAACTGAAAAGCATGTTGGTGCAGCAGCAGCATTTCCTGACATCACTATGTCCCAAAAACTCCCCACTGAATGTAACAGCTATACAGAACTCTGTTCTATCCACATAGCCTTAAACTACACACTCTTAAGAAGTAGACTGCACAGCGTTATTTATACCGACTCCATTAGTGCTATCCAAGCTATACAACACAATACAAAAAATGATAACCTCTTACTTAGACAGATCTGGAATACTCTGACTAAATTAAACCAGAAGAAACAACAAGTTCTGTTCTGTTATGTTGGATCCCTGGTCACGCTGGAATTTCTGGAAATGAACAGGCCGACCTAGCTGCCAAAACTGCTACCGATCCTATAGACCAATCCTTCACTACACCTGCATCTGACTATAAGTACATTATAAATAAATGATGTCTTGAACAATGGCAACATATCTGGCAGAATCAAGTCAACAATAAGCTACTTGGCATAAAAAAAGATCTAAAATCATCTATACGTGAGAACCGACATGAAGAAGTCGTATTAGCCCGATTAAGGATAAGCCATACGCACCTGACACATCTTTATTTGCTTGCAGCCACTGACCCACCACTGTGTACAAACTGCAACACTCAGCTCACTGTCCACCATCTACTTATTGATTGTCCCAAGTACAGTACTGAGCGACAAGCTATGTTTATCTCATTTCCCACGACGAACGCCTCTCTCAGCATTTCTGACCTACTAGCAGATACACAACATGTGACCAAAATTTTTGATTTCCTCAAACAGATAAAACTATACAACACGATATAAACTTGAATAACATCTATACAGATAGAACTGTATTTAACATCACCATAGTTAGGCACATTATGGCCTTTGCTGTCCTTGCGCCGTAAAGCCCTTAAACAGTAACAACATTTATATCCAAATATTCAGCTTCACTTACTGCCTACACTAAACCTTGTAGCAGTTATAGACAAATTATTAGTAAATCCGAACTCGATTTTTAAAAGTCTAAAAGGGAAATTTTCCTCTTGTCTAAATGGTAGTCGAGCCTTCTGGCCTCTTGCCAAAGTTATTGGCTGCAACTTTGTTATTCTATTCTTATATCTCTGTTACATTCTGATGGGCTTGTTGCGTGCAAATAAATCATCTTCATGTAAATCTGAAGTTGATTTATTAGTATCTTATTTCTTCTTTAACTCTTACATCGTAGATTTTGTAAATCGCCTTGTAGCATACTAATGCAATTCATTCAACTCATCCTATGGTTTTCCTGAAGAAAGACGTTATAAAATTCCTGAACCGTCTTTATTGCAGGAATCTCTAAGTCCCATTGGCATTTCTACATTTGTTCTTAAAACCTTGCCCTAGAGTTCACTTGTTTTGTATCTCCTATTTCACTCGCTCTTATTTAATTGATAAATTTATCCACTATTACATTTGTCTTTTTATTTTATTATTTTACTGATTTCAATTGCTTGGAAATTTGCTTATATCCAACCAATTCCTGAACAAGATGTCAAATTCCTCCAATTAAATATTATCTTATTGCACTTATTCAACTCTTTCTAAAGTAATATAAACTTTCCATCACCTAAACTATCTGGAAACTCTATATCATTTCATCTGATATTCTCCATACGGATCCCAGTATTGAGCCATTAGTAATATCTTGGTGGTATCTTTGGACAAATTCGATGGAAAATTAGAAAACAGGCCTTGCGCGTCGGGTTGCATATCATCCAAGTTTCTTGCGACGACCGAATAACTGGTTAAAATAAATTTATTAAAATAAATAAATAATATGTACATAAGATAAAACAAAGATAAAATAAGATAAAAGCTTTAAAATACAATAAGATAAAATATTATAATAAAAGCGTTAAAATACATAGAAGCTTTTGAGACGATGTGTCTCTTCATCAGCTAGTTGGTGAATGGTGTACTTCAGTATATACTGATGGTTATAATAGCAAAAGTCAGTTGGGCATGATCATGTATCACGAGAACAGAATTACGTACACGTGATGACCGCTGTTTGTTTGTTTGGTTTTTAGGAGCATTAGCAACTAAGGCCATATTGCTCCGGGATATGCGGTGATCATTCTCTGACCTTTCCGCATCCTCCGTATTTGGTGGTGACGGGCTCGAACCCCGGCTAATCAAGAAGCGTGTGCTACGCACTGCTGCTCCTTCCCACCTGGCTACGGAGGCGCCTCGTGATGACCGCCAGCGCTCATCGCACTGCGGTACAGTACATTCTATAATAGGGTGTAAGTGCACTCCCCTCGTGCGATTCATAGTACTATTATTGATAGCTATATGTAGTGCTTCAAGCCATGAACGCTGGCGGTAATCACATGAATAGTCGACGATTTCACTATATGCCGTCGGGGGTCAAGCTGCTCAACCCAATAATGCTCGGCGACTACGGGCGTTCAAAATTAGCGGTTCGCAGAGCCACCTCATGCTCAGAAATCCGGTCTTTCAATCTTCTACCAGACTTACCTATATAACACCCCCAACAATCCGGACACGTAATGCGGTATACGGAACAACTCCGTAGGAAAGGAGGAACAGGTGTTTTCACTTTAGAAATAATAGACTGTAATTTCCTCCCCGAAAGTTGCGCACATCGTATATGATGGAGACGCAAAATCCTAACAAGTCGTTCCGATACGCCCGGATAATAGGGGATGTAGGCTGTAGAGATAAATTCATTGACGCGATTGACGGAAAAGTTCGGAGAAACTTATCTCGACATTTCTGAAGTTTTTCTAAATTGTGTTTTGTATGAAGATGTCACAAGAAATCTTTAATCTCATTATCTGCCTTTCTGCTTGCAGTCATATGGTCAGTTTTCTCTCTGACCATTCGATGCTTGTGATGGTAGCTAGCTCTCTATCTTATAACTTCTCAACTATTGCTGCAATTCTCGTAGGCTCTGTTCTTTCCCCCCCCGGCCACTCCATTCTTCTTGTGTATTAATAACTTTCCTTCACTGACTACAAATCCTGTCCAGTTTTCTAATGATAGTTCTACGTTCCAGTTCGAAGACCTCTCCTGTGCTGAAACATTTACAGTTTCTCGAATATTCACCACCAGTTCCTTAATTTCTGATTCCAAATAATTCTCCATTTGGGGAAAAGAAAACAACTTAGTTTACTTGAGTTATAAAACTTAGGCTTTTTATATTTTGCAAAAAAAGTCGGCTGCTCCCCACCCCCCAGAGAAACTACAAATTCAAGGCTCACCCTCAGAAATTTTCAAACGTCCCTTCTCCAATACTCATTGAAAACCATATTAAACCAACCTTCCTGCTCCTTGACTTTTCCTCCACCCTCCCAAACGCTGCGTTGACGGACCTGGCGGTATGATAGTTTTACTACTGAATATCGTTGGAGATGAACATGGGAGCAGTAGCGTTGATCCCATGATCATCTTTTACAACACTCATAATTTCTAGAGTATCTTTTAGCGCACAACACTTTTTTTTGTAGATTATCCTGTTTCTGAGGCCGCCGTAGCCTAGTGGTCAGGCGCGCGGGTGCATAAGTACACGTGCCTTGAGTGACCCGGGTTCAAGCCCGTGACTACTGAATACGGTGCTGTTTCTTGTAATCTGTCTATCTTGTGAACTCCTCTGACCGTTTGGTCGTCCCGGAGTATAAACAGAAAATTTATTATTTATTCTGATCTTTCTTGGCGTATGAACATCATTGCTCCATCCGCATCGAAAAAGAATTACGCTTTTTATGCGTTTTCTTTCGCTCTCAGCATTACTCTTCTTCTGAACATCTCTTGATCTGTTCAGACCACAAATCCAGGATTTTATAAATTGGGGGTTGGGGGGATAAAACAGTGTTCCAAGAAATCATTAAGCCTTAATCATCACGCAAGAATAAAAATCCATATTATTTTAATCATAAGGAGGGGACTATAGATCCATGGCCTCTACCTGGGATTCCCTGGGCATAATACACAATGGCGCATATGTTTAAAATTCACCAACAAGTTTCCTTTGCTTATTATAGCAAGAATAAGCGAAAGAATAGTCGGCTTAATAACGTCTGCGTTTTTCAGACCTTAGCAGGTAGATGTATCTAAATCGCTCAAGTCGTATTAGTTTTATCGGACTGCATAACCTTGATCAGAAGAGTTATGTTGTCCAAAACCTTTTAGATGGCATAAATCTGATCTATGGATTGAAAAGGTCCACTTCGCGTTCGGCAAAAAAAAAAAAAAAAAAAAAAACATCTAGCTTCACCACATAAAGACAATTGGTATACCCGTATCTTACACATATGCAACAATTCTATGAGATACTGCGGTGTGATATAATTGGAGAGCAACACCGTTACCAATTTATGTAAACCCATGGCTTATAGCCCTGAAGGGGGTTGTATACAGTAATGTGCCTTCTGTATATAATAAAGAGTTCTTCAAATTTACAATAATTAGTAAAGCTATAACACCTGTTGAAGAAATTCGAGAAGCCCTAGATGTCCATAACCTCATCGTCTTACCCAAAAATAACAGAAAAATTATGAATCAACAAACGACAGTTGTTTGACTTGCTCTCAACCAAATCAACTGGTTCAATCATATGTTTCAAACGAACACGATTGGATTTTTCAACGAATTGTAGATCAGCCCTGAGATGATTTGCTAGGACAAGGCGTGCAGAATAGAGGGATTTTACAGTAATTGATATTGTAGTTTTAAACTTTCCAACTTGCTTACAACTTGCAGACCGTCTGTGCCGGGAAAAACCTAGTTCGTAATTATACGCCTTTCCATATTTTGGACAGCATTGATGGTACCTCCCCCATCTACTCTACTCTTGGAGGGCATATGAGATGCTGAATGTACTTAGAAACACTTATATTGTAATATATCTGGCCAGTGGCACATAAGAAATTCTGTTTAGGGGAGGGACCCGTACGCTCCACATTGGTAGCTTTTACAAGCATTACCACATGACAGTGCAATTAGATAATATAAAAAATGTTCCTGGGGATTTAGGCCCCCCCATGGGTTGGGTGAGCCTATGTATCTGGCTATGGCAATTAGCCTAGATTGCTGTACATTTAAAGTTTTTTGATGTATAACATGACACATACAAGCACATTGATGGTTGTGTTTATCCTCATTGCATATGGATGCTATTTAGGCGTGGATAACTAAATTTTCTTTTAATATTCCGGGACGAGCACATAAGGTCAAAGAAGTTCACACAAGATAGAAAGAATACAAGAGCATCAATGTATTTAGAGTCACGCGAGCTTGAACCACGGTCACTCATGCGCGTGTACTTTCTTTACCCACGTACTTGACCACTCTTACGGCGGCATAACTTTTTATTTACCCGCATAAATAATAATAATTAGAAAACTCGATGGTTTTTTGCGCTCTTCTTAACCGCTGTTTATATGGTCTGTTGCTCTGGAAAGTCACACTACATTACACGTTTTTGTTATGAAGAAGCCAAGTAAATATGCATACACCAGTATGTACCTTGCAGTCGTTATTCATGCAGGTAACAATCTACCCTTCTCAACAGGTGAACAACCTCGTGAGAAAAGAAGTCCCGAATGAAACAGTGTTTAATCCGACAGAAATTTTCATATCAGTGTTATCTCTATGAACAAGAATTTGCTCTGCTTTGTTATGTCTTTCTATTGTGGTTTGTCAACTCCATTAGATGCCGTAAGTGTCTCAAGCAATTGGATAATATACCTGCTACCGTCTTAATGTTCTTTAGGAAGATAATATCTTAAATCAGGTCAGCCGTATATCTTCACAAACAGTTCGTCACATTAGAGAGAAAATCCTAAATGGATGATCGTTCGTGGTTTCATTGTCATGGCCCAAGATTACCAGCCTTATCGTTGATGGGACGGCAAAGATTACAGGGATGTCTTCTGCTTTTTCTCAACAGTTCGTTATTGTCTGGAGTAATTCTTATATACTGTAAGCGAACAACAAAAAAAGGACGAGACGACCTTTCGTCATATGAAGGGCGAACTTTAAGTAAAGAATTCATTAATGTATTTGGCACGTTACTGCAATAGGCTTCGCCATTTTGAAAGTAGCAGCCAGTCGATGCCTTTATAGTGATCAAATTCTCGCTGAAATATAGTATTCCCTATCGCAATTTCTTAGATCCCATTAATGTTTTAGTTTTTAATTCTATTGAACTTGAGCAGATTCACACTCTTTTAGGAACAGTTTAGCTACAGTGTATTATGCTGGGTATTTCGAAATTGTTTCGAGCAAATCTAGGCGCATATTTACTATTATTATTATTTATTATTATTAAATCAGCTTATTTGCAGAACCCTTGAATAGCCTTTGGTTAGGAGGGTGTATATACAGTACTAAGGATAAGATCCAGACATGATATTATTTAAATATCATGAATTAAAGTACGATTTAAAGTACATGATTTAAAGTACGTATATGAATGGTTAAAGAAATACACATGTTTATATTATAACAATTATATATCCCTCTCATTTTTTTTGTTTTAGTTGTTGGCGCATCGGCTTCTGTGGCCATAATGCACCTCCCAAGGTTTTTGCACTACTCTGATCCAAGCCCGAGGCGGGATTCGAACCCGCGACCTTTGGGTTGCCAGGCGGGCACATTACCCACCCGGCTAGCCCGGTCGGCATATCCGTCTCATCCGCTGACATTAATTGCCGTGATGCAAATTTGAAAATTACTTTACATTATACTGCGTAAAAGGTATACTGCCCTCCCTCACCACAAAAAATAGTTTGTTCCATAACTTACATGATCATCTCAAGGTTAATTAGATTATAGTGATGGATAAATTGCCTTAAAACTATCAATTATATTAATGTGTATTAGGCTATAATTTTTTTAAAAAATTCTCAAGTTATATTATTCACCCTCAATTATTTTACGTTGGCTAGGGGGAAAAAATCTGTAACATTTGATATAAATTACAGTACATTACGCGATGGATATATAGAGGTTTCTTTGAATTGCTGGGGACATAAATCGAATAGAGGTTTCTTTGACTTCTGAATATTTAACAGAACTTGGTGAAAAGAATTATTAAATTGCTGAGGACATAAATCGAAACCTGAAGACTCACTCGGTGTAGCAGTTTTTTTTTTTTTTTTAACTTCTTCCCATTCCTGTGGCTGGTACGCAGTGTTGTAAAGACAAAGAGGCAGCTCATCCGGATGGCAGCTGTAATGAGGAGCATTGTTTCACGAGTAGATCGACATCAAACTACACATTGCTGTCGCTGTGTCACTATGCGTGGGCGTATTCTTCAATTCTAAAGAAACAATGAAAGGAACGATTTTAATGAAGCCTTTCGAGATCGGTGGGGACGGAGGAAGCGAATCTAGGTCTCGGGGTTATGTGGATCATAGTTAGGGCAGCGACCTTTCACCCTTTAAGACGTCCGTGTATCTTTACTAGTTAAAAAGCATGGGGAAGTTACATTTCACAGAAGCAAACTGACTGCGTTCACACCTAAAATCGGCCACCAATTTTTATCGGGGTCAAAACCGGTTCGCAACATAATTGAGGTGCATCCCTCCTCTGTCTTTATTTATTACGGGAGAATAGAACGACTCTGCCTAAAGTGGCCAAAATCAGGCCACGTAACCGTTGAGAGGTGTAATACTTGTAGGGAATCATCCCTCCGGCATCTCCCCTAGTGAGAAGAAAGAGAAGCTACGTTTCATAGCAGTTAAAAAACGAAAGACGCAAAAATAAGGAAAAACTGGAAGTACGGCAATAAAATCAAATTAAGGGCAACACAGAAAAGGGGCGTTCTGGATGCAGAAGAATAAAATTAAATTTTTGCGAAAAAAGAAAAAGACAATAGAAAAGGAAAGGACAGTTCAGCCCTTTTCTAAGAGTCAAGGAGATTAGTAAGAGAAAGAGAGAAAAGAAGAAGAAAATGTCATTAGTTACATGCACGAGCACTTGTACCGGAAGTATAATTATCACACGAAACATACTAGACGGCCATAAATGAAGTAGTGCAGCATGTCCTTAGGATACATTCTTGTAACGATTGCATTCTTAGTATAATCAACTGTATATACCGTATAAAAAACGGAGTAAAAGGCCCCTTAGCTAATACTTTGGAAACCAGTAAAAGACCTGTAATTAAACAGAAGTTAAATTGCCATAATATTCACTAGACGTCAGTTATGCCAAATGTAAGAAATCAATCTTTTCTAAAGCTGGAAATCAAATATTTAAGTTAAAACAAGCGATTGGCATTTAAAGTGAAACATTTAACGTAGAAAGAAACCATTTCAGAGGAATAGAATGCCTATTAAATATTAATTTTCTAACATATATCTGAATATCTCGTATGTATCCATCATGACATGGCCTTTGCGATGCTGCTTAAATCTCACTTATTATTTTATTTTTTCTTAGAAATAAGAAGTAAATAAATCGAGCATACTCAGGGAAGACCACATAAGGTCAGATTATTCACAAGTCAGTGAGAATATCCTTTTTTTAAAATAGTGCTCTGGAATGGCTTGAGCAACATAATTGTTGCGCTGTAGCTGGCATTCATATTTACCAAGAAGAGAACATTCTTTGAAGATTGTACAAAATTCATATTTTAATTAATTTTCGATTGTAAAGCAAGGTGAAATGATTTATACATAATTCACGAAACAATTTAAAAGAGCAGATAAAGAAAGAATGCGAAACGAATAAAAGAAAAGGGTATAATTAACATATACAGATATTTATTTGCAGTATGCTGTACGTTCTTGGCAAGTTACTAGGAACACCCCAAAGAAATGTAACGTACCGGCAGATGCTAATAATTTACTGATTACTGATCGATTGGCAGAAAGCAAATGAAGCAACTGTTTACAGTTCACTCACCCTACTGTCATTCTATGAATTTAAACGTGAAATGGTTGCAGAGGTCAAGTACCACTGTTGCTGCAACAACGACGGTGGTATGTTGGAAAACAGTGGTATCAGGGCCTTACAATTAAATAAAAAAAATAAAAAATAGTATTCTGCACGAAACGTGTGGCTCTAAACGAATAATCGACAGCCAAGGACACTAGAGAATCATTAGAATTGTATGGGCACACAGATGGGTCGTGATTGCCCAAATAACATATCAGTTCAACTGTTGATACATCTGCAGCTATCCCAACGCACGATTCCCCAGACACTTTCACTATAAGCTTTTAATAGAATTACCCTGGTGCAGATCGAGGTTCATCCAGAAGCTGGATTAGAAACGGGTATTGTGATCGGTCTGAAGAATCTGGGTTCCAGTTTCTTCATGCAGCTGACGGAGTCTGGATATGTAGAAAATAGCAAGATGCCAAGGACCATGCCATATTAGTAACAATCCTTCTCCTTCAACTATGTGGAAAAGACAATCCCATCAAGATGGAAGGAATTTTTATGGGCCTGTTTCATAAGGGTTGAATGGTACTTCCCATTCCCCACGAAACGAGAAAACCGACAGCAGAATAAATAATGTAATTAATAGTAGACATAATACATCTCATAGATTTAATATCTTTGATGCAAAAAAAAAAAAAAAACCAAGAAGACGCTGATGGCAACGATCGGAGAAAGGAGGAGGGGCACATTTTTATGGGAGACATTCGGATCCGTAGATTCACGTGATTGGGAATACCATTACTTAACGCGTTCCATCATGGTGACGTTTATGACTTTTTCAAACTATAATATACCTTGTTATTGAGCTAGCATATTGGTAGTGTTACTATTAAATTGTCTAGTGACTGTAAACATATTTACGCAGGGAAATGAGAGGTAACCAATCTTGTCTGTGGTATGGTGAGATTACCAATAAGAAAGGAAAGGGGAAAAAAAAGAAAGAGACGAGAGGAAGGAGTCCTGTTCCGGGCGATGAAGCTCCCACTTTCGGAGTATATAATGAACATTGGGCATTATACGTAGTGGTATACGAAAGGAACTTAGTACATCTTATCATGTGAAGGCGATTCATCGCTATTGTTGGCGAATAGGTTTCCTACATAAAAGTATGGTGATGGCGTTTCTATTAAACTGTCTAGCGATTGGATCCATGCTTACACAAGAAAAATGAGAAGTACCGAATCTTGTCTCTGGTATTACGAGATTAGAGATAAGAGAAAAAAAATCGAGATATGTGCACAAGGGAGCAAGAGCGCTATTAATACTAAACGATTCAAGAGGTTATTGCACTCTTATAACTTACTAAGTGGATAGAGCTGGATTCAACTTTGTAAAACCTTCGAAGACTTTTCCAGGCCTTTTCTGTCTTCTGTTTTAGTAGCAGTAGGAAATGATGATAGAAAGCAAGCGTAAACAGCATTAGCCACACAACAAATCCACATCATCTGTCCATCCCCACCGCTCTAATAATTTGTCAAATCCTTTAAATTTGTTCAAAATACCCACTTTCACAACCGCAGATGGGAATTTGTTGCAATGATCAGTTACTCTCTGGCGGAAAACAAAGTTTCGCACATTTATCGTACAACCGTCCTCTTACAATTTAAATTTGTCTCCTTATGTGTGTCATCCGAGAAATAAAAAGTATGCCATATTAGCATTTAGTTTACTTAATTCATTTAAATTGTAAACACGTCAATCAGGTCTCCTCGCAGGTGCCTAGTTTCCGGATGCTGAAATTTGCAGAACCGAAGTCTCTCTTCGGGAGAGTACCCTTCTGTTCCCCTCACTAAACTGACCCATTCTATTTGTCTATATAGTTGTTCATTATACTAATCAAAGTCATTTGGCCTATAACACACTCCTACTCTCATTTTTGTTTTCCCAGAGCTTATGTCACACCAAACTCACTTAATAGCCACCCATGTCAACCGAGCGTGCTGCCTTAGATTTCATGTTTCTTTCATCTGGCAGGCATGTAAAATTTACTATTTTCACTTTTTGCAATAAAGATATTATTTTAACCATAATTACCCACATCCTGATTGTCCTTTCTGCATTATGTATTATGTTCCCCATCTTCGAACTCTGCATCCCCGTGTCTGAGTGGTACCATGTTTCTGATATCCCAACAATGTTCGCGTTCAATGACTTAACCAGTACTTCAAATTCATCGTGTTTGTTTACTATACTCCTAGCATTAGTGTACAAGCAAGTATACGTGCACCTGTTGTGCACCTCTTAGTAATAACCCATCCATTTAATTTTCGCATGAGGATCTCCAAGCAGACCTTGTAATCTCCAATACCTCGCTTTCCAGGCGACTGTATGTCCCAATAGAAGCAGTGCAAGAATCGCTTTCGCCTCTGCTTATAGCTGTTGTTAATCTATTCGCTTGTACTGTATATTCCTCCAGGCTAACAGTTTTCCGACCCACTTAACACTGCCTCGATAGCATCAGCAAATATTCTTGGCGCCTCCGTAGCCAGGTGGGAAGGAGCAGCAGTGCATAGCACACGCTTCTTGATTAGACCGGGGTTCGAGCCCGTCACCACCAAATACGGAGAATGCGGAAAGGTCAGGGAATGACTACCGCATATCCCGGAGCAATATGGCCTTAGTTGCTAATGCTCCTAAAAAAAAAAAAAAAAAAAAAAAAAAAAAACAAGCAAATATTCTTGTATCCCTTCAATTTAAGTGTCTCCCATCCCTGTAAAAAGATTCTTTCCTGTTAACAAGCACAAATCATGCTGGGAAAAATTCTATTCCTTGAGCCTTGCACTGTCTCTCCAAATCGAATTGATTGACAAGATTGTTATAGTATTCTTCCTCCTATTGTGTCTGGGCAGAATGCAGACACTTCCAGATGTCTAACTCGCGACTTTTTCTCAATAGTGCTCTGTACCTGTTAAGTGAATCCTCAGATCGCCTATTCTTAATATCATTGGTACCAACGGGTACATCAATATTACCTTTTGTGGCCTTAAAATATGATAACTGTTCCAGCGTCATTAACGTTAGTCTCTGACAGACCTTGGTTCTATTCTACCTGTACATTTTTGCATAATATGGATTTTTTTCTAATTCCTTAACAATAAAATCGCCAACTATAGCCATTTCCTGTGACGGGACCAACGATATGATGACTGTAACTTTCACTGGATGATCTTTACTTTTTTTTTTATAATTTGAGCCTAGGCTTAAATATCCACTGATATTTTGTGATTGTCTGTTCCACTCTCTTAGAAATATCTCTGGCACTATATTCACAGTAGATAATATCGATGACATACAGTACAGTGACCAGGAGATATTTCTGAACATATAAAAGCGCCTTCAAACGCTGCAACAGTTTCTCTGAATTACGATATCCTGACAGTGCTCTGTTCACAAGTTATTAATGAGAAAACTACATCAGCGCAGGGAGCGGCAGTTGTATTTCAACCGCTCCCTAATAATACTACAAGTGAATATTGGCTCGTTGTCATAGCAACGTTGTCATAGCTGTAGGATAGTAAAATTTCCCGAATTTGCATCGAGTGATTTTAATATTGGAATTACTGTCCCGCTTCACTGCGTTTAATAACAGCAGGATTTATGTCTTTTAGTGTACCCTGCTAAAAGCAAACCGATGTTTACACTAAAAAAAAATTATATGAATGATATTAATATTTCATATGCAGTATCATCATCACGAATTTCCTCGATTTTATATTATTTGAAACAATTTTGAAAAGCTGCCTTTTATTCTAATACAATACCACCGCATTAACAGTTACCAGTTGGTGACTTTGCTTTAACATACATACATGCTGCGAGAGAGAGAGAGAGATGTGAGTTCGCATAAAAGTTCTGCATATTCGAAAAGCACTGTTTGCTTTCTCTTCCACCTTGGTGAGATGGGTCTGAATTTAACATGGATCTTTACCCTACGTGAGAGCAGCAAACGTTCGCTTCGCTAGTGTTGTAACCCTATACAGGTGGTACAAGATCCGTAACGTTACCGACAAGCTAACATCGCTCCTCCCACAGCCAACCAATCAAATGATTAATGAACAGAAGGTGATGATTACATGTATGAATAGCTCATGTTTTCTCATAAGTATGGCCCTTTACAGGAATATTAATGGATAAATGAATCTATATTTTCCAGGAAGCTTTCTCTCCGGTCAGATGAGATAAAATCCTCGTGATGCAGCTTGCAGTAGGATAAAAACTTCGCCATACTTTACACATTCCACCGAAGTATTAATGGAATGCAGAAATAGATTTTGATTGCAGGTACTTCCTTACAAATAAGAAGCGCTTATGTTACATCCTTGATAAAATGGTGTCATAGTGCCCACAGTGCCGAAAATCTATTCATTTTTTTTATTTTCTTTAGTGATTGTATCTTAATCCATTCTAGCATCAAAGAAAGAGTACCCATCAAATCCCCCCTAGGGTATAAGGTGCAGCTAACGAACAGGTGTAGTATCGGCAATATTACAGTAATTCTTTTGTCTGGGCCTTCCTACCTAATTTACCGAGTTGGAATTTAGATCGTTGGTTGAATTATTCATTAGCCGAACATTTGAGAGAGAATGTCCTATTAGCATCAGCTGTTGTTCTGTGCATAACAATGAAGCAAAGTGCAGTAATTCACACTTCTTGCCGCTTTCATCAGGACCACTTTCTCCCCCTCCTCTCATCACAGATAAGTGTCCAAAATTTTGTGCCTACACGTGATATGAAACACCTTATATACATGTGCACACTAGGCAAGTTAAGTTGACCCTCCCTGTGCATCTTTGGATAATTCGAATAAAATGGCCCTCAGGTTTTTGTATGAAACTGCAATTTAGGTCCGGCGGTGTTCATTTCAGAATTCTCTTCGAAATACAGACATTTTCCCGCATAATAGGCCACTGGGCATATTTAGAAATTACGCCGTTTGGCTCCACCTCTGCAAGGGATGAATTTAGTAAGTAAACGAAGTTTAAACTTCTCTAGGAATTCGAATGAATTGCATACCCTTCTAACTTCTAAGCAAATGCATATTTTATATTTAGGAAGTCATCCCCATTCCGTGCAACTCTTTGACTCGGAGAAAATCCAATTTATTAAAGCCCTCCGGCCCGAAATCTCAGGCATGTCGATTTTGATATAATTTTTCAATATTTGAAACTTCTACTATTTTTTTTTCTTAAAGTCTGTGCATATTTCAATCACTCTTTATTAATTTTTCTCCAGAAACTGCTTTTACATTTAGAACATCTCCAGGCATATTCAGACCTTCATTTAACAAAACCTGTAATCAACCATTTGCTTTGTTATTTTTCTGTTTTCGATAACCAGAAATCCTTCAAAAAAAAATATTTTTTTTTTTCATCTGTGCTTTCCCATTCCCCAAATGATTTATTTTATTTCTCTCGTTTTGAGGAGCCGGCATTACTTGGCGCCCCCATGATCAAATTCCTAACTTTGTCATCATTGGCTATATGTCGGCTGGCGAAGTACTTTTCGTTAAGGACACAGTGAAACGGTAAAATAGAAATTACATAGTTTATCGATTTTTAAACTTCGTCTTCAGAAATTTCTTAGAAATGTTACAAAATGGCATTAAACATGATCTTCAGTAAAATTTTCCAAAAAATCTCCGAAAGGAATCCAAGTGAATTAGTGGGCATTGCGGCTTACTGCTTTATTAGATTTGCAAATCTAGTTTATCAGCAGATTAGAAAGAAAAATCCACACATTGTAACAAAGGTTTGGATTTATATTTTATATATATATTTTAATTAACAACTTAGAAAATACAGAAAAATAAACTCCCTATTCTAAATTCTATTGTGTTCACTTCACAATTGACTACGCCAGTTAATAAAACTAGTGTAGTAAATTGTGACATGATTGTTATACAGTAATACAAAGATTTGCCAACGTAGTAAGGACCATTTAGAGGGAAGGGTCTCCAACTTCAGACTGAAGTTGCAATGGGGGGGGGGGATTGCAAATTTATTACAATTTACGTACTGTTCGGACAAAAAATTTTTATATTACAAAAAATAATGAAATAAATAATAGAAAACTTAAAAAAATAAAACAATATAGGCCACAATAAAACATGCTGGTATATATTAATGCCATATACAGTGTTTCGTTTGCCTGCTGCATTATATAAATCGAAAAAATTGAAATAATTTCAGGCCATAAAATTGTTCCCAGTCCCTACTTGTATTCCAAAAGTGCATAAATAGGACTTGCAATTTAGCGGCTTAGGTTATCAGACACTTGTTCTCGCGCAACGGAAGACCCTTTCTGCCTTTATAATAAAGTTTGTATTAAATAAAGTCTGTATCTCGCGATGTAAGCCTTTGACGACTGATGAAGTCAAGCCGGAGTTGCATGCTGGGCAACACAGAAAATGGCGCAGAGTTTTCTTGGGTTGATCATTGTGGGAACGTACTTTGACTCTTATAAATATTATTTCCTTAGACAGCAAGTAACCTAACTCTTCCCTTCAAATTGCGCGGAGATGGGGGGAGGAAACCCCTGGTGCCTTTTGACACTAGACACACTTCCCTGCATATTGCGATCTCGTCCAGCTATGTACAATATCAGTGGAAATGTTTGCCTTGCAAGTGCAAGGTATTCTATAAAAAAATAATTTTTTCTGGTTTCTAATCCAGGACTACTACACAATACCTGAATTTATAAGATAAAAAGGTACAGTGACATTACCGTACTCGTGCTTTTCCAACTCGGCTAGGGGAGCCAAACTTCTTTTACAGTCCGATGTGCCAGTTTGCAGCCATTTGTAGCTCGGCACGCCAAAAATATTTGCAGAGAATTCCATATGGTCTGTTATGATATAACAAACTTCATATTGGATGTGTTTGTTGGATTCTGTAAAATCCATGAAACAGATTTTATTGTCATGACCATGTTTATATGGAGTTGTGGATAGAAGTTTCCCCATATTGGCATCCAATGTTTTTCCACCTAGGAAAAGAAAATAATTTTAATTGCTGCCGAGGTTTTCCTTCAAGTTACGTATATACGGTGGTCTAGTATCCATACTCCTATTGCAATAAATTGACGAACCTGTTATAGTAACCCTATATTGGTACTTTCTTCATCTTGTATGAATACAGATGAAATATGTTAAAATGTTTGTTGTTTTTAGGAAATTTAAATAGTTCAAAGGTAGGGGAAGTATTTCATGGGTGGGGAACAAAATTGAAAAAATCGAAATATTTTTCGAAGTTAACTTCTCGCACAATTAATTTATCCTATTGATCCACTTCAGATAAAAATAGTCATTTAGAGATGAAAGATAGCATTCGGGCTCACGTTTTTATGACAGTTTTGGTATTACAGTATTCTATTTTTGGTTAAAAAAATGGTCATTTTCTTTTAAAAGAGAGCTTGTGAAAAATGTAATAGTTCGGTAAGCTTACAATCAGTCTATTAAAATGTGGTCGTTTTCATTTAAAAGGCCGTGCAGAAAAAATTAAGGCAGTGATCAAAGAGCACTTGAAAAAACAAATTAGAAATCAAATATTGCATAAATTTTCATAGCTGAACAAAGGCAAAAATCACTCCAAAATGAGGCACTGATTCTAATCCTGACAATAAAGGATCAACTGATAAAATTAATTTCAGAATATGTCTAAGCAGCACATTTTAAGCACCAGACTGACAAGATCATATGTAATTGTGCAGGTTGGTTTACTGAAGCTGAAAGAGGATCACTTTCTCTTTGATTTAAAGTTTCTCAATAGACTCATCACTGGAAAAATTAACCTCCCTGGCACAACTACATTTCCGCTGCCCTGCGCGACCAGTTCCGGAGGCCCCCTTTCTGACAGCAGGACAGGCCAGAACTAATTACTTATCCTACAACTTTTTTAACAGGACTGAATACTTATAATGACCTCGACTTTGATTTTTCAGTACTAGTTTAATCTAAAAAAAAGAAGGTAAATTGCTATTCTTAAATGATGTTGAAAGTAGCAAAATGCTTGCATAGGCTTTTTACAACTTTCTAATATTAATTGTTTTTATCACTTGCACTTTGTAGAAAATATCTTTATAAACTTACAAATGGTTACAAGACGTTTTAGTCTTGTTGCATAGTTTTTTTTTTTTTTTTTTTTATTCTGACCGTTAATGATCCATTGGCGAATTCAGGGGGCGATGGTCCCTCTTAACCCTAGAATCTGAGACGAATACTGTGCTTATATATCGCGAATTTATATAGATAAAAATCCACGATAAATCCAGTTTAAATTCGAAATTAATTTTAAATTCCTATCAGTAACACATATTATCATTTTATATTACCTTCCCCTAGAAATAATCCACCACCATTTTATTGGCCCCCTCACCCTAGAAACAGTATGGATCCACCACTGTAGTAATCTAATATTTAATATTCTAAGCGCAGTATCTTTGATTTCATTTAATCAGAAGCTTAACTATTAATGTATTCGTATATTGTGAACTTGTTACTGGCATGACATAATTGGTGTCATTCGATGTATTTCAATAAAATTTCCACACGAAGACAACTTTTATTGAATTTTTATTCTTCCACTTCAGCTTTTCTATTAAATTTAAATCACTACTCTGAAAAATCAGAGTCCTGTTAAAAAAAAAAGTTGTACGATAAAAAGAGTAACACCTTTTATTATTCGATCCATAAAATTTTATTTAAGGAAATAATTTTAGTGTTTGTTCTGATGTACCTGCCTCATCACAACTTCTCCTTTTCTGGTTTAAATAATAAAAAGCCATGAAAGCGACATGTAGATTTTTGAAGAATATCAATGAGGGGTTACTTGATTAGTTATAGCTAATAAATTGAGTTATGGACACTACAGCCCTTTACCTTATTCTCGCTCTCGGTTGTATTACAGAACTTTTTTTTTTTTTTTTAAATTAGAGATGAAAGATATTGAGATGACATTAAATTACAACTCTGTGTAATATTCTAAATTTTGAATCAGGCGCGTATGAGTCTGAGAACATGAGTTGATGCCCTAGAGAAAATTTGAACTAGGATCGACACAGATCCATGTGTCTGATTCTGTACTCTCCCCTGTTCGACTCAAGATTAGATCTTTCAGTGCAAAATGATCTGATTCCACAGGAGGTAGTCTTAATTGGGGGATTCATTTGTAAGGGAAATCGGAAATATATTCTGTAATAAAGAGAGGCGGAAAGAATTAGAGTATGCCTGCTAGGAGCGAAAATTGATGTGTGTTCAATGGCGCATATAAGGTCAAGCAGGAAAAACGTTGCGCGAAGGGACAAAATATTCTTGCATCTGCAATTCTACACAGACATGATAGGAGGGAATATATGGACTCTCGCGGTAGCACAGTGGGTATAATCACCATCCTCCACACGCCGGGTGGAAAAGGCTTGGGTTCAAATCTCGTCAGTGCTGCGAGGAACTTTTATGGGTTTTTTTTTTTCACAACGTGCTTTGCCTGAGATGGTCTCAGACAAGAGTTGCATATTTTTGTTTTCTGGAAGATCGGGTTTTTTGAACAGCAAACTGGCAAATTGACCATAGGATACACGCATTTGCAGACCCAATATGCACTGAGTGGACAGAAATCGTGGGATACCTATCTACCTAGTAATGGGTAGGCCCACCTTTCGCCCGGATAAGGGGAGCCACACGGCGAGGCATTGAGTCCAATAGCTCACGAAAGCGTTCCATATGTATTTCCATCCATTCTTGCTGCACCGCTGTCCATAATTCCGTGGCATTCCTGGGTGAAGGATCTAAAGCTCGAACGAACGTTTCCACAGCATCCCAAAGATGTTCCACAGGGTTCATGTTCGGTGAACGGGGAGGCCATTCTATGGTAGTAAAATCCGCGGAATGAACTGGGTTTGAGTAATGACTGCATCATGTTCGTGCGCTAGGTACGCGCTACTCCCTCGAATGAAACAACCTTCCTGGGTCGACGGAGCCGTCGTGGTTTCCCGCCCCCCCATTTACACACACACACACACACACACACACACACACCAAAAATATGGCTCTCAAGCAATCATAACATAGCACTCTTGTAAACGCCTTGTGGGGATTCATTTAAGGAAAAATTTGAAATACATTTATATAACACAACGACAAGTTAAGTGCCGATAAGAAAAAGTTTATCTATGTTATAGTTCAGTGCTGCAAAGGATGTCATAAAAGACTTGATGTTCATTTAGCTTTGTTTATTTCAACCGCGATTGTTCAAAAGTAGCCAGTCATCTTGGATCCATAGGTTAGGAGGAGATATGGGGGAACAATTAAGCATATGACGCTCATAGAAATTTTACATACTTCTAGAGCAGAGACGATCTATTTCTACTCTCGAGGCAACTATTCTTAATTCCGCCCTTTGCTCCTGAAACTCCTGTTCAAAAGTGCGTCTCCTGTCCTCCTCACCATACGAACTTAAACCATCAAATCCTTTAACTCTTGCTCCCCTTTTAGCCTTTGCGTCCGAGACAGGCCCTTCATTTGTTGCAAATCCCCGGCCCGGCATACTTCTATTATTTGGGTGAAGTCAACTTTATGACCGTAAAATATAATGAAGTAACATGCACATGTACTGGATAACTGAACCCGGTTGGATCGCTCCTCTGGAGTTGAAATATTGTTAATGGTTGTTTGTGTTCATACAATCGATGTCGGTTTTTCATGAAAAAAAAAAAAAAAAAAATCTGCACAATACTGTCAAAGGTGTATTCTCACTTCTTATGCTTCTGGCTTCAGGCGCCTCCGTGGGCAGGAGCAGCAGTGCGTAGCACACGCTTCTTGATTAGACCGGGGTTCGAGCCCGCGACCACCAAATACGAAGGATGCGGAAAGGTCAGGGAATGACCACCGCGTATCCCCGGAGCAATATGGCCTTAGTTGCTAATGCTCCTAAAAACCAAATAACAACAACAGCTTCTGGCGTTATAACCCAGGGCGGATCTTAGCCTTCTCAACGATGTTCCACCAGTAAGCCCTCCCAGAAGTCAAACTTCTCCAACTTTTTATTCTCATAATCTTTAAGTTCTCTTTTACGTCATCCATCCATCCATCTTATCTGCGGTCTTCTTCCCGCCCTCCTACCGGTAGGTTTCCATTTCATTAAACTTTTAGTTGTTCTGCTGTCATCCATTCTCATAACATGTCCCAACCAGGCAAGTCTCTGGCTTGTCACAAATCTGACTATGTCCGCACCCTGAATAAGATTGTGAAGTTCATGCTTCATTCTGATCCTCCAGGATCCATCAATGTTTTGTACGGGCCCAAAAACTTTTCGTAAAATTCTACGCTCTAACACTCTCAACAACTGCTCACCTTTACTCGTTAGTGTCCAAGCTTCACAACCGTATGTCACAACTGGTCTTACGAGACTTTTGTATATTCTTAATTTTAAATGTCTGTTCAATATTCTGGACTTCATTAGATTTTCATGTGCATAGAGACATTTGTATCCACTCAGGATACGGGACTTAATAGAGGTGGACTGGTTTATCTCCGAGCCTAGATAGGTGAAATTCTCACTATTGTCTTTATAATGTTAACAGTGTATCCATGCGTGAATTCCCGCAAGTAATATCTGGTTTCTTCTTTAAAGCATTGCCTAGTGGGATTTGATTATCATTGGGGCTGAAAATGATAATCACGCAGCTGAGATTTGGGTTCTAGACCGACAACTGAAGAGAAACTGCTTTCTGCAAAACTAGTTTTGTAGAACGTTTGTGTATACAGTGTCTCTCTTACTCAAAATGCAGAATTACATAAGGAAGCTTTATACTGTAGGCAACTGAGTGTATGAATCTTCTGCTTTTATTGTTAATGCTACAATTTATACCGTAGAGTTGAAATTTTATACTTTAAATTTTTTAATTTGAATCGTTTGTAAAATAGCATTATTATTTTATTTTTTGAAATATTAATAGTGTATTTTTTCTTTCGTGAAAATTTGGCCGTTGGGCTGTTCACTACTGGTTTAGATTGTCTGTGGTGTAAGCGCCGTTTGTATCTCCCATAAAGCTCTCTAATATCTCTTCTACCACTGTTGTTATTGTTTAATGCAAGTAGTTTGGTTAGTAGATGCTGTTAGCATTTGCCTGCCAACTGACGACTCCACCTAGTGTACTAATTAAACATCATTTCCCACTGTAGTCCCACCACATTTTTCTATCATCCTCCCGTCCCCTTCTCCAGCTTCTTTTACTTTCAAATCAAAACTGGGAGGTCCTAGAACTTTATAGGCCATCATCTCTTTGCTGTCATGTCTTTGGAGGTAGCAGTTCAGGGCAGGCCCATTATTGTATTACTGGCTCCGCCAGACTGAAGGAGTGCTATCAGCTGGAGCTAGGCACGCGGCGCCTAAGGCGAGGTCCGTACACTACTGCGTCCTGTCACGAAATGCACATTCTTCAGACCCCACCCCCGCTAAACTATAGCAAAGGGATTGCAGTGATGCTATTATCTAACTTGGGGCATGGATGACCCTTGTCGACCTCGGTGACCCGCCCTGTGAAGTTGTCGACGAGAGGACTATGACCCGGAGAGAGTACTATCTGCAGTTTTCTTTCTTTCCTTGCTGAGAGAGAGAGAGAGAGAGAGAGAGAGAGAGAGAGAGAGAGAGAGCTTGAAGGAAGCTATCTTCAGCATCACCACACTATGGACATTAGCTTGATAGGAACCCAAGTGGTTGTTACTTCCAACTCCGCAACTATCCAATCTACAGGCGAACTTTAATGTACTTTAGGGGATCTAATGCGGAGGCCTTTTCCGCATGTGCAGTTTAGTCATTACGTAGCGTCTCAGAGGAAGATAACAAGACTCACGAGCACCACAAAACACCTTAAGTAACCTTTCATCTACATGAGATAATTACAACCTAGATCCTTCGCTCACTCGTTGTTTCCTATCTTTCACAGATGGGAGGCGTAAGTGGACGTCTCATGTAATGAACCTAACCCTTTTACGACTTAAATACAGCTCTTTCTATCTTTCTATCATAGGAAAACGGAACTCTTTCTCATGCTTATAGTACTTGTAAGAGGTCGAATGGCGATGGTGATCGCTTAGCCGAAATTAATACTCCCATAAAGGCAGGGGGGGGGGAAGAGATATCTAGTGGGTGTATATTGCTTTTCGATTATTATTTTTCCCCTCATCCAAAATCGTAGACGAAAAACGCTAATCGCATTAAATTACTCATTAGACGAGCCAATATCGAGCCATTGGCGTGGAGGAGGCAAAACCTGTTTAGCCACCTCTGTAATACAGACTTAGGACAACGTACAGAAGTATATTATCAGAGAGGGAGGAATTACAGTACTGTAGTTTTGAATGGATAGTTTTTTTTTAAAGGTTAAAATTCATATCGTACTTCATTCTCGAAATGCGAGAAATAAAGATACAGGTTTGCATTCTTTTGAAAGTAGAGATATTCACTTAAGATAAATTTTTCCCGATCAGACTTCCGAAACCTCTCAGTTCCCTTTCATGGATCTACTTCCCTAAATCCTCAATTCTGCAGTAATCCTGTATTCCGCCATAATGGAAATAGTATATCATGAGTCCTTTGCCCAGAAATAACCGACCAAAATCATATGAGGATTACAGATCAATTTCCAACGGACATCATATTTTGAAAATCGATCCTGAGACAACTGAACAACCATCGTTTCAGCCACAAGCCGCGTTACCTACATTTAACTTTGAAGAGTAGATTGCTAACTTGCTTGAGACTTTTGATCGGATCCAAAAAAACACTAAAAATTGGCGGCCAAGTTGATATTGTGTTTCTCGCCATTAAAGCGGCGTTTAACAGGCTTTTTATACGCGCTTCTCATCATGAATCGTTTCTGGATCGTTGCTCCACGCCTAGACATTTTCAGAAGGTTCCTCAGATTGGTGTTATTTCTGACATTCTCTTTGCGCCCACTCCTGTTTCTGAATAACGATTTCATCTTCTGTGCTGATGAACTAAAGATGTTCATCAGCACACAGGATGTTCGCAGCTAACTGCATAAGTACAAAAACATCGACTTGAAACTCAATCCCTCCAAGTCATCACAAACAATCTTCACTAAAAAAGACAACAGAAGGTCGATGTCACTGTCCTCCTGGAGTGTCACTCCATTAACAGAGCCCAGCATCATGAAGACCTTGGGGTTGTTTGGGATGATTGGCCTGCTTTCACTGAACTCTGCTAGTTCAAAGAGAAAAACCCTTGATGCTCTGTGGAGAGCTAAATAGAAACTGACTGGTATCTGTCATCCCGCTGTGATCACTCAGTACGTGGCAAGGTAGATGTCCTCATTGGCCCTCTATGTCTCTGTCATTTGGGCCTTTAATGTATAGTCACAGCTTATAATTTTTATTAGAATTACTCATTGGATCTTGTGGTGGCTCCGCCACATTCTGGGGTGGAGCCATTTTCCGTAGTAGTTCCAAATTTCCCTAGGGTGGACTCCTTGGCAATTTCATTTTAACAGAACAAACATTGTCACTCCCGCTAGGCTACTCTCAGATAAGATTGAAGTCCCAAGCACGACAGGGACCCCGTCATGTCCATTGAGTGAGAACACTCAGAAATAATAACTTGCTCTCCTATTCTACGCAGTCAAGTCAAATTGACTTCAAAGAATCCTGCGTTGTTCCCTCAAGAGACGATGGAATTCATTGGAAGCTGAACATTGACTGTGAGCGGATCTGCGAAGACAACGCCTGCAGAAACGCAGTTATTGAAATAACATATCTCTTTGTACCTAGCCTGTTCCAGGTTGTTCCTGCTTTTCACCCTTAATGCTCTTGGGTGGTCTTGTTAAGAATCGTGATCGGGAACAGTTTGGTCGAGAGGATCTAGTTTGACTCCTATATGTCCCAGTCTGACTTCCCATATGCTCCTCTAATCTGCATGATAATTCTAAACGTGGTGTGATCCCTTTGTTAAAAACTGCTAACTTATTTTTTTCTCCTCGGTAAATTCATTACTTTTTACTATAAGTTCACAAGCATTAATTTCCTCGTATAAATAAGATGTTGTATGTTAAATTACCCCTCCCCCCCGCTTCGAAATATACTGTCGTGTGTGGGAAAAGTGTTTACTTCAGCTAAGTTAAAAAACACACACACACACACACACACACACCGTGTATGTGTATATATATATATATATATATATATATACACTGGTGTTCAAAGAAAGTGCATCACCCCTTAAAATTGTAATTGTCGTCCGAATAACGTAAGTATATGGCAGTATTTCTTACATATTGCATCAGATAAGATTGACATGCGTAGGTGATGACGTAATATTGCATCAGCTGTTACTTTCAACCATATAAGCACGCTCTGCAAGAGTTGCAGTCATTGCTTGCTTGTGTCAGGATGGCGAGTTACGTGCAGTTGACACCATGAAGAAAGAGTGCTATTGTTGCTTTACGTGATGAAGGATGTTCTTCCCGTCATATTGCTTATTGAGTGTCTTGTAATCAGTCGACAGTGAGTACACGATTTCTTTCAAAACTCAAGAATACTGGTTCTGCTTATAGGAAAAAAGGAACCGGACGCAAACGAGTCTCTACGCCAAAACAGGACCGCGTTTTGAAACGCTTATGCCTTAAAAACCGTAAAGCTTCGAAGTCTAAGCTGAAAAAAGAGTGGGAAGAACATACAAGAGTGGTAGCAAGTGCAATAACAGTCAGAAGACGCCTCTTCAAAAATGGTCTTTTAGCCTGTCGTCCTAAGAAGAAGCCCTCCTCACACAAAAATTGAAAAAGGGCCCATTAATTTGGTGTAAGGAGCATGTCAAATGGACCCCCCAGCAGTGGGTCAGTTAGTTTCTCAGATGAGAAGAAAATTCAACCTGCATGGCTCTGATGGGAGACAAACGATTGGCCGTAGACGTGGTGAAGAACACCATCCAGACTACAGTGAATGTTGTCTACAGTGAAATTCCCTACCAACCAAATGATATGGGGGTGCATTTCGTATCGCGGAGTAGGTCAACTGCAGTTTATAAAGGGTTCCGTAAATGCCAGTGGATACCTGGCTATATTGGAAGGCAAATTACTGCCAACCATTAGAGACCATTTCAACCTGCCAAGTAACTACATCTTTCAGGACAGCTCTGCTCCTTGTCATCGGGCGAAAAGTGTAAGTGGGCACTTCTGTAGTTACTTTAGCTTCACTTCTGCATTAGAGGTTCGACATTTCAACATTTTAATGTGTTTACATTTGTTACAGGCGAAAAAATGGTTGGAAGAACGGTTCATTACAAGCTGGCCAGGAAACAGCCCGGCCGGACCTGAATACTATAGAGAACCGTTAGCGTCGTGTGGAATCTGCAGTTGCCGGAAAGAAACCAAAGACCCTTCACGAACTTCAGGAAACCATAATTCGTGTTTGAAACCACGAACTATCAGTTGATATCTTCAGAAATTGATCTTGTCAATGCCTCGACGGTGTGCTGCTGTCATCAGGGCCAGAGGCGGTTCAACTAAATATTAGTTTGTACCTGGTGAACTTTTCATTTTGTTTTCCATTTAAAATGATAAACTGAAGCAAATTGAGGGCTTCTGTTAACATTTCAGCCATAATTGTCGTGTTTACCAAAACTGTTGTATAAATGATGCAAATGCTCATTTTGGAATATTTTGAGAGCATCTGTCAAATATTACTTAGCTTTGCCTTGACTATTAATAAATATCTTTTGTTTATATTTCTATTTGTGATGCTAGCATTAATGTAACATACCATCGCGAAAAAAGGTTAGAAATGTGAAATTCTTAGGTGATGCACTTTCTTTGAACACCAGTGTATATATATATAGTTTGTGTAGATTTATTTCCATCAGCTTCAGAGCTTGTATTATTGCAAGTGCCTGGTCCAATAAGAGTATTGATCGCGCAGGTTAAGTCCGTTCTATTCTAATATGAGCGTGGGACTTGCTTTTACTGATGGAGGTGGATGTTCAACTCGCAGATATCCCATATATTTTGGACGTTTATGAAGCCATTAGCGTGTATGTTTACTGCTAATGGATTAATGTATTATATTTGGTAACCGCAGTATTTAATTATTCAACTATATCGGTTGTTCTGATCTGGAGTAGGATAAGTGGTTATAGATTGTTCATTTGAAGGTCCAGTATTAGGATTCAATAATTGTTGGTCTTTGTTGTGAGGGAGGAGACTGACTGATCTTACGTTTCTTCAGTTTACAAGATTGTGGGATGTACCGATGTTTGCAGGTTTGCTAATTATTATTGATGTACACTGAAAGGACAGAATTCATAGGGTTCCTGGGCAACTTGACGCTGTCACCGCCATCGCTAGTGGACGAACCCACCGCTTGGCAAGTATATACGTACACTGCATCACTACATTCACGTAGACAGTAATTCGATGTCACTACGGATAAATATCTTGAGTTAATCGACTTTGAAAGAGTGATGATAGTGGGTGCCTGACGCATGGGTTACTATCGCGGAGGTAGTCTACAGAAATTACACTATCACCGTTCGACAGTATCAAGAAGATATCGGTACGCCATTTCCGGAATAACATCTCATCGTGAATAGCGCTGTGGGCGGAGAAAGGTGGTGAATGAACGTGGCCGTCGACGTCTCTCGCATTGTTTCAGCCAACCGTAGAGCGACAGTGGAACAAATCACCGCCGACTTCAAGGAGGGAGGGGGTGCCAGAAACGTTTCCACCAAGACCATCAGGCGATCATTAGCTGCAATAGGTTATGGGAGCCGCTGACCCACCAGAGTCCCATTGATAACACCACGACGCAGGACTCTACTCCTCAACTGGGCGAAAGAGATCGGTACTGGATCTTGGATGATTGGAGAGTGGTCTCCTGGTCTGATGAATCCCGTTTTCAGTTATTTCGAGCGAACGGGAGAGTGCGTATCTGGCGGAAACAGCACGAAGTCATGCACCCATCATGTCAACAAGGTACTGTTCAGGCAAGTGGACAGTCGGTCGGTAATTGTCTGGGGCGTGTTCAGGTGGCGCACGTTGGGACCTCTGGTACGTCTAGACGCATCTCTGAACGGTCTAGGTTACGTGTCCATCCTTGCAGACCATCTGCATTCCTCCATGGTCATCGTGCACCCACAGGGCAATAGACTCTTCCAGCAGGACAGTGCGCCTCATCACAGAACCGTGGTGACTAAAACATGGTTCGAAGAGCATTCCGCAGATTTTATCACAATGGAATGGCCTCCCCGTTCACCGGACATGAACCCTGTGGAGCATCTTTGGGATGCTGTGGAAAGGTTCGTTCGAGCTTTGGATATTCTACCCAGGAATGCGACGGAATTATGGACAGCTGCAGCAAGCATGGATGGAAATACGTGTGAAACGCTTTGATGAACTAGTGCACTCAATGCCTCGCCGTGTGACTGCCCCTTATTCAGGCGAAAGGTGGGCCTACCCGTTAATAGGTTGGTCTTCCATGATTTCTGTCACTTCAGTGTAAATAGATGCTGCTTCTCTCTTCACTTAGATAATGGAACCGCTTCAGGAGATGTTTAGTGCGACCAGTAGCTGAAAATATCAGACTGTCCAATTGATGGTTGTATAACAGTAGGCGTTTTCTTTTTTATTAGCGAAAAAAATATCATAACGGTTTATTTTTCGGAGTTGAGATGAAGCTAGATGTCATCCAGGAAACTAGCAAGTGTCTGGAGATTTCATTATTGCTGGATGTTATAGCAAATGTGTTTTAACTGATTTTGTCAGTGGTTTGATATTCCTTTGCTTACACTATACTATATAATCATTCAAAAGTTATATGGAGATCAAACAGAAATGAATAGAAGACCAGGTGGGACACCTTTTGAGACCATTAGATATCTGCTGTGTACAAGTCCTGCTTTGAACAGCGAGATTCATGCACTCCGGTTTCAGTAAGAAATATAGCAATTCTCCATTTATCCGGAAGAAAGATTGAGGAAGATATAAGATGCTCTTGAACGCAGTTGCTGGATTTCTTCCGTATACTTTAGGTTTTCATCCATTACCATTCTTAAGAATTTTACGGAATGAGTGGCGACGAGAACATGCCCTGCAATGGAGGGCTGCAAAGAGGCTGCTGGATTGAGGCCAGCTTGTGCTCTAGGTGAGAAGATGATATATTTGGATTTTCAGGGTTTATTTTAAGCCCAAAATAGGCAGCGTATTCACAGAAAGAGGACAAATATTTGTTCAGGATGGCAGACTTCGATAATTCCTCTGGCTGGTCTGGTGAGGTGTTAGCCGGGCTTGAGAGGTAACGTACAGTATCGGCGGCGTAGGTCATAAACGCAGGTATCTCATTCATTAACGGAATAAATATCACTGAAAAAAAAGCAGTGCCGACAATGATCCAACTTGGAGTGTACAGACTTCTTCAAACATTAATGACTGGACAGTAAATACATTTGCCCAAGTGACCATCGTGCGATCACCTCCGTGACTTGCTCTGCACAATCATATAATCCTCCACTACAGGACCTTAGAGGATTTTTATTGCGACGCATCATGTGGAACCAGTTTAATGACTCAGTCAACACTGATTTCCCAATTGAAACCATAAACTCATCCATCACTTTACAGCTTCTGAATTAGCTTCCTATGTTAATGATGCTCTCAGCCATGCCTGTTATAAAGTAGCCAAAAAGAAAATTCAGTCTTCCCATCCCACTCCATGGTGGAGCTGAGAACTTATGCTGCTTCGTCAGCAAGTGCATCGGGCTAGGCGTACTTACCAACGACATCGCAGGAGCTGGCCACCTCCCGACGTCGAAAGTCTTAAAACAATATATCAGGTTCTCAAAAGACGATACGTCAAAACCATCACTACCTGTAAAATAAAATCTTGGCAGAACTTGGTTACTTCTACTAGCAATCGGGATCCATGGGGCTTTGTTTATCGCCTTACCAGGAACAAATCCTGTTCCCCTACTGTTTATCGGTCGGTACCCGCAAACGGCACCCAACTCTCCTGGAAGGACACCATCAACACTATCTTGGACAATCTGCTTCCTTCTGATCGCCCAGAGGATGACTTGTCTACTCATCAACAAATAGGACAGTTCAATAACTCCTACACTACTACTTCTGAATCTCAACCATTTACGCAGCTGGAGGTGGACACAGCTGTCCTAAAAATTAACAACTCTGGTTGTCCAGGCCTCGACCTTCATGAGGGCATTTTTATCAAACAATTCCACAAGCTACGTCCAATGGTTCTTCCGACTCTATTCAACAAATGTCTGAATGAAAGCACTTTCCCTGTTGTCTGGAAGACAGCTCTTCTTAAACTAATTCCTAAACCTTCAAACACCCCGAGTGGCAAGTCCTTCCGTCTTATTCCTCTGTTATCCCATTTGGCCAAAACACTTGAAAGGTTGATTGCTATAAGACTCACTTCTCTTTTTACGAACACCTCTCTTGTATTAGACGATCAATATGGTTTCCGAACTGGACGAGGAACTGAAGCAGCAGTCGTTGAATTCCTTTCTCGAGTTAACTCTGCAAACTCTAAATACGTTCTTACTATTTTTGTTGATTTCTCTGCGGCATTTGATCTCTTATGGTGGTCTAGTTTGTTTGCTCGCTCGCTTACGTGCTGCCGATTGTCCTCTTCTTCTCTATAACCTTTTAAGAAGTTATTTTGAAAATCGTACAGTTTCTGTTATTCTGGATCTAACTCCGTCTCCCGCTCTGTCACTAGGGGCTGCCGCCAAGGCTCTGTTCTTGGACTACTCGTCTGGAGCATCGTTCTTGACGAATGGCTCCTTAAAACTATTCCCTATACCTCAAAATTGGCTAATGCAGACGATCTCAGCCTGCTGATTCAGGGCAATTCCTGTGCCTCTCTTGAAAGTGCTGCCAACTCAGTCATGTCAGATCTCTCTCTCTCTCTCTCAATGGTCCACTATAAATAAATTATCCATATCCTCCACGAAAACTAAAATGATGCTGGTTAAGGGTTCGCTTAAAATTTCACGACCACCTGTTGTAAAACTTCAAAACAAATCACTTTCCATGGTGTCTTCTCTAAAATTTCTTGGTCTGATCATTGATAGTAAACTTACGTTTACTTAACACTTGGAGGATCTCTCAGAGAAAGTCAAAAAAACTTAACTTCTCACTTCTGCGTCTCTCTAAACAATCTTGGGGTCTTAATTCTCGCTCTCTACGGTTGTATTAGAAAACTGTGTTTCTATCAATTTGTTCCTATGGCGCGGCCGCCTGGTTCTGGCATGTTAAGAAGGTTTCAGTCCAGACTAAACTTCATAGCATTCAACGTAAAATGCTTTTAGCAATGTGCAGGACTGTAAGACTGTGTCTACCCCTGCTTTGCAGGTCCTTAACGGCTGTCTGCCCTCTCGATCTCTTCTGTACCGATGCCTGTGCTTCTACATTAGGCACAGGTAACAGACCTGTGCCTGTTACCTTCCTTAGTATTACTATCGATGTCACTGTGGATCCCAATGTAGAGAAAAGACGCTGTTCGAATATTTTGATGCAGCGTTGGCAAGACAGATGGTCCGCTACATCTAAGGGTCTTGTTACTTTAAAGTTCATCCCTAACGTCACTTTTGCCACTTTAGAGTCCACTCAGAAATGGTTTCATCCTGGTCTGTACACTCTCTACTTACTCCCTGGTCAGGCGCCTCCGTAGCCAGGTGGGCAGGAGCAGCAGTGCGTAGCACACGCTTCTTGATTAGACTTGGTTCGAGCCCCTGACCACCAAATACGGAGGATTCGGAAAGGTCAGGGAATGACCACCGCATATCCATGGAGCAATATGGCCTTAGTTGCTAATGCTCCTAAAAACCAAATAACAAAAACTCTCTGGTCATGGTCTCCCTTAATGCCAAACTTGCAACTTTCAACCTTGCTGAATCACCTCTCTGTTCTTGTGGCAACCCAGAAGACTAGGAACATATTTTATACCACTGCCATCAATCCTAGACCTTCGATAGAACCTTCTTCCCTCCACTAGTATCACTGCCCCCGGAAATGAGCCGGACTTCCTGAGCACCAGAGAAAATTTCTAGTCCCTGCAGGAATTTGCTCGTCATGCTTTTGATCGCGGAGATGCCTTCTCACTCAACTGCGGAATACCTCATAGCCTTCCTAGTCGAGACTCCTGCTGGCACAGGCCTTTGGCCAGTGCGGGATCAGATATCCCCCCCCCCTTCTTTTCTTTTTTTTTTAATTTTTTATATTTATTTTTCATTTATATTTTTTATTTATTTATTTTTTATTTATTTTTTATTATTATTTTTATTATTTACTTTTTTATTTATTTATTTTTTTATTTGTATTTATTTACTTATTATTACTACTATTATTATTTTATTATTATTATTATTTTTTTTTTTTGCTGGTACCCTGGGTTTGGGCTGCCCGGGGACAGGATTTTAATATCTAGTTCTTATTATTTACTTACATATTTTTATTTTTTTTTATTTTTTAATTATTATTATTTTTTTTGTGTATATTTATATATATATTTTTTTTTTTTGCTCTGATACTAGGGCAGTAAAAGCTGGTAAACCAGAGGGTTTGGAGGGCGGCCGCGATACATGCGTAGTTGTAGCCTGTCTACCCGTAGTGTAGAAGGACACTGGGCAGGCTTTCCAGCTGCCTGGTAACAAAACGGTCAGAAATACTAAACAACACACACACACACACACTGCACGAACATAATATTACACACATTTCTTGGCCTTTTACAGTGCTTTCTGTAATCATCACAGTGTACAAAGGCGGAGATGAACTGACGTTTAGGTGCCGTCCTACATAAGATACTATACATGTCTACATATACCGACTTCCACCTGTTTTGTGATGCAGTTATTCCCTTGCTGGAAGGTAAGGACCGTCTTGGTTAGTAGCTCCCGGTGATGTATCGTAGAATAACTATAGGGGACAGCGAGAAGATATAAGGATCATTTATAGGGGTATACGAATTACCAAAATGCTCACATTACAGAAATCGATATAAGATGCTGGAAAATATGGTCACATGACATCAGTGCGGCGATGATCCCCTTCAACGGCTAAACAGCCCTGACAGCGGTGAACGATGCTCGATATAAGGATGTCTATAAGATTATGTGGCAACAACTCCCATTCTTCCACCGGTGTAGACCTTAGCTCAACAAGTGACCGAGGAGTTGGCTGTTGGCGTGCAATGCGACGCCAAAGGCGTCCCACACATGTTTGATCGGATTAAGTCTGCTGTCGTGATGGCCATGGCAGTCTTTGGGTAACTTCAGTTACAAGATATTCCTCCACCACTTGAACTCTAGGTGCAGTGGCCTTGTCGTGCATGAAAAGAAAATCTGGGCCAGCAACACCCCCACCACCCCTGAAAAGTCGCAAATAGGGTTCGAGTATCTGTTCTCGGTACCTCTACGCAGTTATTACAGTTCCCCTATCAAAAATATGTAACCGTTAATCATTATTCCGCCCCACACAAGAACACCGCCTCCATCGTAAGCGTCCTTTTCTCTGGAGTTAGAGAGTATCGCATTTCTCGTTGCCTCCAGATGGAATAACATCTAGAATCTGTTTGTTGGCTAAACCGTGACTCATCAGATAACTGAACTGTACCTGATTTGTGAGGGCTGCATGTTCATGGCACCGGTTTCGACGAGCTCTGCGGTGGTTTGGGGTTAATGGGTATACAAACAATCGCTTCCTGGCCTAGAGTCTACTTGAATTGAGCCTTCTTAACAGTCCGATTGGAAATGTTTTCACCTGTGGCCGCAACAACTTCAAGAGGCTTTTGATGACAGGATCATAGGGTTCCATCTTGCTGTTGGAGCCAGATAGCGGTCTGTTCTGGTTGACGTAGCCCTTGAGCGACCTTGGCCAGCTCTTTTTGTAACGGTTCCTCTCTTCTGAAACTGCTTCCAAAGTGCTGAAACCAGACTGCGTGACACATTAAGCCAACGTGCCACATCCACATGCGACTGCTCAGCTTCAAGTCGTCCAACTGCTCGCCATCTCAAAGAATCATCTAAACGACGATGACTTGCCATCCTCAGTACTGGAGATATGGTTATCCACTGAGTAAGCCAAAAAATTGGAATGGAGTGATGTGGTCGCAACCCCTGTTTTTTTAGGCATGAATAATTTGCATAACGTGCGGTTCTGTAAGGTGGTAAATCTATTTCTTTAGGATACTCGGAATTTGCATGCCATGATGCCTATTATATCAACTGTTCGCCTCCGGCGACACTGTTCACAATAAAAATTAATGAGAAACATTTTGTTTTTGTTCTGTTAATTTTGTCGAGCAGTGTAAGTAGCTATTGTTGTAGTAGCGTTTTAGGAGCATCAGCAACTAAGGCCATATTGCGCTGTAAATTGCCTGTGTTCTGAGGTCGATTTTCTTTTTCCGGGGAACCATTCTGCCCTAGACCGACTAACTCAGCCACGTTGTGAAAAAGGCCCATAATTCCTCCCGCCAACGACGAGACTCGATCTCAAGTCTTTTCTACCTGGTGTTGGGAGCACGACGATCCTACCAGCTGTGCTACACACGAGGGCCTGTAAATAGCCTGGTCAAACTATGCGCCTAAAGCAGTGGTTATCAAACGGGATGCTGCAACAACATTCCAGGGGTGCCACGTAATTTGGGTTTAAGATACTTAAACTTTTTTTTTTTTCTTTTTTTTTTACGTTAAAAGCGTTTTTACCTGCGTTATTCCAAAAATTTTGTAACGAAAAACCGTCATGCGAAAAGCGTTACAGAAGTTACGCCATCTTCGAATTATTCAAAGCGAATTATTGTAACTTGTATTGTTGCAATCATACAAGTGTGATTGCAACAATAATTTATCTTCTACTGGACCAAAGTTAATGAAATTTTGCACGGAGCTTCATCTTAACTCTATACTAGAGGAAAAACTTTTAAATCTCTGAACCTTGCAGTAGTTTTTCCAGGACAGTGGAAAATATGAACATGTGATCAAGGAAATTTTCTCACGTAATAAATGGGATAATGTGGACGTATAGCATATCGTTGGAAAGCTAAGGAATTTAAAAACAAATATTAAGGTTTTAAGATCCAAAAAAACTTTCGGAAACTGGGAAATGCGTTAATTCGAAAACGCATCTGGTTTCAAGTCACCTGGTGTTTGCAGATTGAATGTAATTTTTTTCTTTACAATTAAACTCTGGGGCTAGAGAAGAGTTCTGCACATTTATGAAAATATTCTTGAACTTCGACATGTCATCAGATCTTTCGATAAATACTACACGTAATGGAACAACTATAGATGGTGTATTTAGTCGTGAACCAAAATCTCTTCAATGTAAAAATTATATATCGTACTTTAGTCATCACAGACCAATACTTTCAGTAACCGATATGTAATTATAATAAAATAAAAACATTGTTATATTATTATCCATGAATTTTATTAATATATGAAAATTAAAACGTTTTAACGCCTGCCGATGTCTCTTAATTGCAGATTTTCCAGATGTTAGGCTGGGAGATTACCAGTCAACATTTTTGCATCTAAGTAAAACACGTTAAATATGCTAGCGGCAGAACATATTATGTACCTGGTACAGAATTTAATTTTTTTTTTCTTTTTTTAACTCAAACAACATGCAAATTGGTCTTCACGGGCCAATTTGCGTGACGCTTCAACACACTTGATAAAATATGAGGAAATTTGCCTATACTGTATATAGTGAGCCACTTCAGGACATTTGCCTATAATGAGCCGTGTTTTTCAGATAACACACTTTTTATGAACACGCTGATGTATATGCAGGTAAATATTTGAAATTATTTACATTTTTATTTTCAGAATTAACAGCATTATCCAAAATGATATTAAAAAGTTGTCTTAATTATCTCTCAACTTCCGTGGCAATTCATATGCATAATTGGATAGCGTCTCTCTCTCTGTATTTCAGGTGTTAATTCAGGCATTAATCTTAATGTATTACTACTTATTCACAAGCTGTTTTGTATGAATAAATAAATACAATTTCTGCATTGTATTTTTTACAAATGTTTTTTTTTTAATGTACAGTTCTTTTTAATGATTACTTAAATATGTCAATATTTGATATTTTTATAGTTTTCCGCATTGTATGATGCTTTATTTTTTGTTATATTGTTATCTTTTGTTGCGTGAAACTAAAATTAGATAAAAATGAAATTTAATTAATTATTGATTTTTTGTTACTCATACTAAATAATTTCCATAACACAGAATAAGCTTAGTTCCAGTGTGTCTTTCTATTTATTATTTTAAGTGAAAATTCTGAAATTAGCAAATGGTTTGGCTCCGAGCATTCCTGACTCTGGACGCTTAACTGAAGGCCTAACATACTGTGTCTCGCAGTAATGATATTTACGTTAAAAAAAGAGAGCAAAAACCAAATTTCTTTAAAAAAAATGTTATTCCTTATCACAGAGGAATGCTTTAAAGAATTCAGTAGATTAGTTATCTATCAGGGATGGGCACTTTTAACTCATTGAGTAAGTTCTGGTGTCTTAAGTCACGACTCCACACTTAATGGCTGTTTGACAAGCAAATATCTGTTGCAGCCAACTTTATCATATTTGTCTAATGGATATTACAGCAGTGGCTGCAAGGCTAGGGCACGGGTAGAAATTTCCAGTGTTGAATCCAGTTAAACTGACGACAAAAACAAGTGCAGAAGCCACTTATGCTGTTTGTAATGAAATGTTTAATGGCACATCAAGGTTGATTATGGGTTTAATTTCCACGGTAAATAATTTTATTCGTATCGCTCCGTGGAAATTCTTCATGCACAGTGATGGAGTAAACAAGCATCCCTTCAACACCCATCATCCCTGCAAATCTGAGTAATGATAGGCTTTAATTCAGCCATTCGCGTGTTCGCATGAATGACTTCATGGTTAGAGCGAAGTTTCCATTTTCTGATACCGGTTGTGCGTGTCCGATATACTTATTTATACTTGAGGTTATTCCTGTAGATAATGAACCTACCACGGATTGTGTGGTTATGTTTCTAATTAGTGTTTTAGTCCAGTAAAGTGTTTCAGCCTAGTAATGTTTTGTTCCTAAAAAAATGTCTAGAAGAATACCGAATATTTGGCTCTCACAAACCAGTTGTGATAAGCACTAAGTAATCATATTTTAATTAAACTGTTTTAACATACAGTCGTTATGAAGTGTAATCAACAGACCATGATGGTAATGGTTAAACTTAGATACCCATTTTTAGTGCGCAGTTTGACGAGGAGTGGTAGTTTTATAACGAATATTCTGCATCCATTACGAAAAGATTTACAATGCTGTGCTTATCACCGTACTGAAGTGTGGGGTATATTTGTGTAAAATTTTAGCACCCCACTGAGGCATCTTGTAGCAAACAGGAAGGAAATGGCAGGCAGTAATATTACGCCTAGTAGCTATTCCCGTTGCCATGGCAACGTTTTCTTTCTTTTATATATATATATATAAGTGTGTGTGTGTGTATCCTTCTTAATAATAGTTGCTATAGCAGTTACCAAATCGCTCCGATAACGCGGCTCGTTATAGCAACAGACTTCGCAAACCCAGTTTGTTCCGCCCCCTCCAGGTTTATTATTAAAATTAGAATATGTAATTGCATTTTAGATCCTTCTAAGAAGATGAAAGAAAAGTGGGGCATCAGGAAATTTCAAGAAACGGGATATAGCAAAACCATCTTATTCATATTGTATGCCCAGACAATTTCATAAAAAGATCGATGACCAAACTCTGTAACCAATGAATACACTTCTACAATAACACGAACACAATACTTGGAGTGACATCATAAATAGATACTGTAATAATCTTTATTGTACAGGTAACGTCTGTACAATAGTGCCATCACGGCAGTAATGCCAGGAGTTACAAAGGTTAGATGTCCTTGCTAAGGGCAAGGACATAACTAATTGCCGACCGGGTCAGCCAGGTGGGTAAAGTGCCTGTCTGGCAACCCAAAGGTCGCGGGTTCGAATCCCGCCTCGGCTTGGATCAAAGTACTGCAAAAACCTTGGGAGGTGCTTATGGCCACAGAAGCCGATGCGCCAACAACTACCAAAAAAAAAAAAAAAAAAAAAAAACATAACTAATTACATGAAGGTGATAAATTACAATCATTAAATATAATACACCAGGGATTTATTGATACAGAAAACTCATCCCTGTCAATAGGCTTCATATTTTAGGGTTTCATCAGTCAGTGGAGCTGCATGCAATTGATACACTTTCAGGTGACATCCCGAGCTTTTAAGGCATTCTGGTAGGTGAACTGTTGAGCATTGGCGCCTCCGTAGCCAGGTGGGCAGGAGCAGCAGTGCTTAGCACATGCTTCTTGATTGGACCGGGGTTCGAGCCCGTGCCCACTAAATACGGAGGTTGCGGAAAGGTCAGGGAATGACCACCGCATATCCCCGGAGCAATATGGCCTTAGTTGCCAATGCTCCTAAAAACCAAATAACAAACAAACAAACAAACTGTTGAGCAGGTTATTGCTATACCTCTTATTGGTGGAAAATTTCAGGATGTCACCATCAATGTCCGATTAGCATTTGTTTTGGCAGGAATCGGCCAGATAAGGCAAACTTGTTGGAGTTAGCGATCAGCAGAAGCGTAGCTCGTAGCTGTATTGGGAAATCCTAAGTGCAGATTTTCCAGAGGTTAGGCTGGGAGATTACTAGTCATCATTTTTGCGGTGAAGATGAGTCTTTTTTTTTTTCTATTTCTTCTTCTTCTTCTTACTGCATTTGCAATTTGAGTTGTTCTATCACCAGTGGGAATTCGGAGCTTATATGAGGTCCATCTCAGTAACCAATATTCTGCTGTAGAGATTCACTTAACTTTAGTTGGGGCAGCATATGCTGAGGTTTCAACGCTATAAAGGATTATTGAATAGATTTAGCCCTAGTGGGTAGCATAGTTGGTTGAATCGCCGTCCTCCCCAGACCGGGTGGAAAAAGACTCGAGTTCGAGTCCCGTCGATGATGTGAGGAATTTTTATGCGCCCCTTTCACAACGTGGCTGAGGTAGTCGGCCTCAGGCGAGTGTAGCAAGGTTTTTTTTTTCTCCCGGAAACTCTGGGTTTTCGTCCAGCAAACAGAAAATCGACCACAGAACCACGCAATTTACAGACAGACAGTATATACGGAGCAATATGGCCTTAGTTGCTGATGCTCCTAAACCGTACTACTATATATATATATATATATATATATATATTCAGTTGTACAGTTTGGAATCGTAGACGTTAATCAATTGATTTTTTGTTAATCAGCAGAGCCGATCCACTTTGACCCGAAGCGTGTCAGTATGATGCTAAACGTCGCCCCTAGGTCGGAGTGCTCTTTTGTATTAGGTATCAGGGTGCTACCGATTGAAGCTTGTAGATGAGAGTGATTCTGCTTGAATGAAAATATAATCTGTAATGATTTGGAGGGATTGATAATCAGTTTAAATTTCTTTAGATTATTTTCTAGGCCAGCTAGTTTCTGAAGGTGCTGATTTAGTCGAGGTGGGCCCCTGGTTCTATCGTCGTAAGCATTTTGATGTCATTGGCGTAGCAGTTGATACCTTGCCTGTTCATAATAAAGGGGATAGGGACTACTGTGAACAGAATCCCCGATAGTACACCACTTTGTGATTTTACGGGATTTGGTGTTGTGATTTTGAGACACTTCGATGGCTCTTTTAAGTAGAGCAGTTAGGAACTAAAGAATATTTTCTCGAATGCAAAAGTAGTTTTTGAGCAGATGAATCAGCATGGGATATGAACAGCATCCAATGCTGAATTTGCATCAGGATAGGTGACTGCTAATTCTTCGTGTCGTTCGAATGCTTGCAGGAATAGCATTGGTTGTGGAAAGCAAGTTGGTGGCAGCGGATATCACCACAAGTTCACTGTGGTCGACAGGCATAGTGAACTTGTGGTGATTTGTTAGGAAGAATATGCTGAGTTGTTAACGGTAGTGGAATTCTCTCGAGAAGTTTCAACAGACTTGATGCACAGGAAATTGGCCTACTGTGAGCCGGATCAGTGGATCTTGTTACTTTAGGTTGGGCCTGATGAAGTATCTGTTCCAATTTTCAGAGAAGTGACGTTGGGAGAACACTTTGTTGAAGATAGCAACGGATCAAGAAGATATGCGTTGAGTGAATTTATGATGAACTGTGAGATCTCGTCATTGCCAGTTGTTGCCGAAGGAGGGAATGCCTTCATTGCTGAAATAAGTTGCTTCCTTGATAAGTTTATTGAGGATCATGTTGTTTGGAAGGTGATTTAACTGTTTATCGGTGTTGTCTGTTGAGAATCGAACTATGTAGTCTAACCATTGGTATGGACCAGGTCATTGTACAGGCTGAGCTTACCAGAATTTATGGACCAGTTTACCTTTTCTGATGGTCGATTCAAGGTGTTTTTGTATTGCCTGTTATTTTAGATGGTCTTGCTCTCGAGAATGCTATGCGGTCTTGTGCCAGAACGCTATATTTCCAAGTTATGTATAGAGTCTGTTTCAAGAGGAAGGCATTTGTTAGCTGCGATGTTCACCAGATTTATAGTGGGATGTGATGCAGCGTAGTAAGCGGTTGTGATCAATGTCAGAGTTGTTCAGTACTTGCCACGAGATGCTCTTGGCAGCTGCTAGGCAACTTTCAGGTTGCAAGTACTTGGGAGCGACTATTTTCTTTATTACTTTATTCCTTGGCTTGTTGAAGTTGCGAGGGAGAATGCATGCTAATCAAGATTGGACTGTGATCTGAGTGAAAACACTCATCGTGTTCAGTACCAATAGCGCAATCTGCCAATGAAAATATTAATTCAAGTAAGTGGCTTCCATGCTTTGGTTTGTTATTCATTTCCTTCATGCCTACAGTATTTGAAAGGTGTCTGATCTCCTCCTGAGGTGTTTGTGAGCTCAGAGATAGTATCTCCAATCAGATGATCCAAAATCGCAGATATACTTTCTCTCCAACTCGTACTTTCCTGGTCAACACCTCCAATAGAGTATGCTGTATCTCAATTATATATTTCTGTCTTGCCAGTACATAGCTTATATACAATTCCCCATGGGTTCTCATTGCCCACTGTTCTAACCAAAGTTCACCAGGCAGTTAATTTTGATTTAGATATCATACACACGTATGCACTCCGTATCCCCTGATGCTCTAAGTACATTAACTTCCTCCTCCCCATCGTTACGCCTTACTTCTTTAGCATTAGCATTAGTAGAGGCATTTGATTCAAGAAAGCAAGCTTATGCAGCATCAATCAAAAAAAAAAACAAAAAAAAAAAACACTTCCACTTCACCCCTCTGTTCGTTCGAAATACCTATCCAGCTGAGCCTTAAACTTATTTAGGCTATCAACTTCCGCGACAAGGGATGGAAGTCTGTTCCACCAAACAACCACCTGCTGGCTAAAGGCAAATTTCCGCACATCTATCCTACATCTGTCTTTCCTCAGTTTGAATTTATGCCCTCTCGGGTGATTATTCTGAGCAAGAGGAAGAATCCCATCAACATTGAGCATGCTCAAACCATTCAGGGCTTTATACACCTCTATCAGATCACCTCGCTGGTGCCTATTCTCCAGACACTGTAATTTGCAAAACTTAAGCCTTTCTTCGTAAGAGAACACCTTTGTTCCATTCACTAATCTTGTTGCCCTTCTCTGTACTCGTTCCAGCAGCTCTACATCCTTCTTGAAATGAGGCCTCCAGATCTGTATGCAGTACTCTAGGTTTGGCCTGACCATTGCCTTATACAAGGGAATAATCACTTCCTTGTCCCTGCTAGAAAAATTCCTATATATCATTGACAATACACCATGAGCTACTCTTGCAGCCCGTCTGCACTGCTCAGAGAACTTCATATCTGCCTGCACAACCACCCCCAGGTCCCTTTCATTCTCTACCACTGTCAGTGTAGTACCACAGAATTGATACATTGCTCTGGGGTTGCTGTTTCCCATATGTAGTATTTTACATTTGTCAATGTTAAACTTCATTTGCCACTCTCAGCCCATCTGCTCAACCTCTCCAGATCCTGTTGCAGCAGCATAGTGTCAGTAGTATCCTTGACAACCCTGCCAACCTGTGTATCGTCTGCAAACTTGGACATTAAGCTTGATATACCATCATCAATATCATTTATAAATACAGAAAACAATAATGGACCCAACACTGAACCCTGAGGGACTCCACTGATAACATTAGTCCACGATGAGCAGTTTTTTTTTTTTTTTTGGTAGTTGTTGGCGCATCGGCTTCTGTGGCCATAGTGCACCTCCCAAAGTTTTTGCAGTACTTTGATCCAAACCCGAGGCGGGATTCGAACCCGCGACCTTTGGGTTGCCAGGCAGGCACTTTACCCACCTGGCTAGCCTGGTCGGCATGATGAGCAGTGTTCATTGATTGCCACTGTCTGTCTTTGTTCATTGACTACCACTGTCTGTCTCATCATGTACCCCAGAGTAAGCATGCTTAAGCCTTTTCATCAGCATCTGTTCCTAATCGTCTTGCTCAGAGCAGTATCTCCAATCAGATGATCCTCCAATAGAGTATGCTGTATCTCCATTATATATTTCAGTCTTGCCAGTACATAGCTTATATACAATTTCCCATGGGTTCTCAATGCCCAATGTTCTAACCAACGTGCTCCAGGCAGTTAATTTTGATTTAGATATCATACGCACGTATGCACTCAGTATCCTCTGATACTCTAAGTACATTAACTTCCTCCTCCCCGTTGTTACGCTTACTTTGGTACCTTTTCCGCGCTTTATGAACCTGCTTCCGAAGTTGGCTTAACTCACCAGACCACCATTCAACTGGAATCCTATTTCAGTTCTTTTGCTTCATAGATGTGCTGAAAGCCTCAAAGAGAGAGCGCTGAAGTAACTCTACTGCATTCTCTCCAGACATCTGACTGAATGCCCAAATACCCAGATTCCCAAGTCGGACATGAATATATTCGTCAAACCTATTCCACTTTGCATTTTCTATAGCAAATCGTCGTAACTGTTCCTGAGACGGAGCTAGTTTTGTTATGTCCCTGACAGAAAATACAACGGCCCGATGATCAGAGCAGACCCAGTCTGCTCTTAATCGCCAATCGTCCGCGATACCAGCTGCCCTTACGTTACAGATCGTTAAGTCAATATTTGATTCTCCATTAACAGCGAAGAAAGTACTATCTGAACTTGGTAGATTTTATATAAACAATCCACAACAAGCCAAGAATTCATCTAGTTGACGACCACGATCATTTGTAATTCTAACAAACCACGATGCTGATCTTGCGTTAGAATCCATCACAAATATTACTGAATTACTACCCAAGCGATTTTGAACCAGTTCCATGTACCTGATGTAGAAATTAATGTCTGTTGAGTGATGACAATACATACAACATACTGACTCTACCCCTATGCACACCATCTGTGAGGAGCACAACGAATTTATAACAGTAATAACTATGTCCTTATTAAACACTACAATTGCAGCTCTTAAGTCTGGTTCATCTGCACAGAGACACGTGCTGAAAGTGGATATCCTGTAGGCCGACCTTTCACTAAGTATGGTTTCTGTATGCAGGCTATATCAATATTCTCTCTGCTGCACACTAGTCTAATTTCATCAGCCACCGATTTTGATCTCTGAGCATTAATCTGTAGTATACATAGGTTGCCATTCGATTTTGCATTGTACTGATTCTTAATCAGTACAATTAAGTTATTATCAATATCTGCCATTAACGTTATCAAATTTCCGTGCTGTTTCTTTGATCAACTTAAGTGCATTCAAGTATTCTGGACACTGTTTACTCCTTACAGAATGATTTGCAGCTCGATTTTTTGCCTTACAATTGGAACAGATTGATTGTTCTCGCTGATGAGTACAGAATGTGTAGGAGTGTCCTATACCTGCACATGACTGCAGACAGGGTCTGTGCGATAACATGTTCTGGCTGTATGACCAAATCCCTGACAATTTTAGCACAAAGTAACTAAATGAAAGTCATTGAACTTATACGACATGAAACCAATGAAAATCCTACATGCAGTAACAAATGACTTCTAATACGCCTTGACACCTGGAGCACCCAATTATTTCCTGTTTTTGCTTTATTAATACTACAAAAACGGACAAATACAAATTTGTATCTCCATCTTCACTTTCTCCCTAGAGATGTGCATATTTAGTAAATTTTTGTTGTATAAGTCTTCTAACAGGTCTTCCTTGTTGATCGTTTTTTCCACATCATACAATATTATTTTTCGCCCTGGCTCTTTTGGAGTCGAGAGAATCACGCCCAATCGTTTAATGCTCTCGCATTCCTTTACCTCTAGTAGCTCCTTTTCTGTTTGCATCTCCAATACCACACCATTATCCCTAATCTTCCGAAGCCTCCTTATCCTAATTTTCTTTAAGCTGCTTTTAAACTCTTTAGTTACTGCTAAACGCACCTCATCACTATTTTTCAATCTTGATCCCTCAGCTGCTTTCACTATCAGAACATGTCCTCCTGTCCCATCCAATGACGAGGAAGATAAGCACACCTGACTTTCATATCTGCCTTTAGTTTGCCGTCGTCCTTCGATGTTCACCTGATTCTGAGGTGTTCTATGCTGGATTACCTTACTATATAGTTCTCTTAACATATCACTATCTTTATTTTTCAGTCCTTCAATTTTTTGTTTGTATTCCTCCAATATCACCTCTAAGGATGTAATGTAATCCTTTAAGCATTTATTTTCTGCTCCCAACAAGGAAGCATTAAACAGTTCCTTAGTAAGCCAGTCTTCCTTGATCTGGATCTCTCTCAGTTGTTTCTCATTCACATCTAGTACCCTCTCTAAGCCAGTGACCTTCTCCTTTAGACGTTCATTTTCAATGCCAACATCATGTAGAGCACTTTCAAGTGTGTGCAATCTTGAAAGTACCCCATTTACAATCCTCATACCAACACCTTTTTACTCCTGAAAAAGAAATTCCTCCAGATCCTTGCGCAGGCAGAGAGAAAGCTCACTAAATGTTTTAAAAGATATTTTCTCAGCTAAATCTACAGGTCCCTTCCCACGATCCTGTTAAAAATCCCCTGGATCTAGCATACTCTGTGTTCCATCGCATGGAGACAAACCAAGGGAAACAGTTGGTGTGCATTTTATCAACTTCTTCAAATTCCTATTTGCCTTGGTTAAGTCAAGATCCTTCTGAACATTGTGCATAGTATTTTTCAAACTGTTACTTACTTTGGAACGTTGCACATGTTTACCTTTGGCACTTTTCCTAGGCTGAGGGGATCTACTGCATGACGACGTAGCCGTGCCCCGCGAGGTAGGGGTGCCCCTTGAACTGTCATCCATTCTATTAGATCTACAAAGGGTACTAGGAAAGTTTTGCAATATGACGCAACAGTGAATCACAGGAAGCTGCTTGTTGCTGCATGTTGAGACATGTTCATATGTGCATAGTAGCCGCCGCGCCAAGTCGATGGGTTCAGTTATTCATTAGTAGTGAGAGTGTAAAGTGCTTGCGATGGCATCGTGGTCACGAAATGAAATAAGGACAGTTTTGCGGTATAATTTCGTGCGTGGTTTAACCATAGACCAGTGCTTAGAAGAAATGACTCTTGCACTAGATGATGATTGTCCACATCGTACAACGATATTCAGGTGGTATAGAGAATTCCAAAGGGGAAATTTCACTCTGGAGAATTCTGAGAGGCCGGGAAGGCCACGAACGTCAGTTACGGAGGAAAACGTTACTGCTGTGAGGAAAATGCTTGACGAAAACAGGCGAGTGACCTACCAACAGATAGAGGATACTTTGGGCCTAAATGCACCAGCAATTCGTTCGATTCTGCAGGATCATTTGCACGTGAAGAAACTTTGTTCTCTCTGGGTGCCGCATCAACTGACTGAAGAGCAGATGACACGACGTGTGACTTGGTGCCGGGAGATGTTAAAAAAGTTTGATAAGGGACAATCTCGGTATGTGAACAACATCGTGACAGGTGACGAGACTTGGCTGTACTATTACGATCTGCCGACCAAGGCTCAAAACAAAGTTTGGGTCTTTGATGATGACGACACACCCGTAATTGTCAGAAAATCCCGATCTGTAAAGAAGAAAATGATAGCTGTATTTTTCAAATCGAGTGGAATTGTGGAACGTGTCGTTTTGGACACGCAGAAGACAGTCACAGCTAAGTGGTATACTGAACAATGCCTGCCTAAAGTCATTGGATCTATGAAGAACCTGCGGCCAAAGTCAAGAATGGACACCTGGTACCTCCATCACGATAATGCTCCAGCTCACCGCGCCAAAGCCTGCACCGAATATTTGACCACGACAGGACTGAAACTTGTCGAGCACCCTCCCTACAGTCCAGACCTTGCTCCCTGCGACTTTGCACTGTTCCCGCATGTGAAAATGAAGCTAAAAGGGAGGCGGTTTTCCAGTGATGAGGACCTTCTACGGGCTTGGGACAACGAGTGTGCTTTACTCCCTAGTGAAACTTGGCAGAACTGGTTTAAAGATTGGTTTCGGAGGATGGAGAGGTGTATTGAATGTAGAGGAAATTACTTTGAAAAAATTAAATAAACAAAGCTGTATTGCAAAACTTTCCTAGTACCCTTTGTATTTCGAAGCCTAACAGCCAGGAGACCGACTTCTGGAAGATAATGGAGTGACCATCCCCAAGTCACCACCAGTCATCTGCAAACCTTCACTTCTGCTTTCCTGTTCAGTATCTAGTTTAGTTAATGTTCCATCGGTTTTATTCTTAACATTCTTTGGCCTACCCTTTCCAGAACTTCTTTGCATTGTTCCAGCGGATATTGCATCTGTTATTTTCTCATGACTCGCCACAGACATGTAGATTTCACTATATTCATCCTCTCCATTATCAACTTCCTCATCCCCAAATCCAGTCATATCTCTTTCGCTATTTATAACTCCACTAATTTCTCCAAGATTATTCAATTTGCCTGAACAGATTGCATCTAGAACAACCATGTCATTTGAAGATCCTAAGCAGTTGTGACTTCCCTTCACTATGTCTTGATTATTCCCTGCTAAGAGTAAAATCACACTCTTTTCCACCCAACAATATTTTATTGTCCTTTGTTTCCATAACTACTGTATTTTCCCGTGTTTCCATATCTTCAACTAAACCCATACATCTGTCCCCTAACTTATCATCCAAATGTCTTTCTCTAATCTTACCTTTGTCCTTTGCGCCTTCTTAACCCTTAGCCATTATCCTCTGTGAGAATCCGCAAATGTAAACTTTGAGCAAAGTAAACAGTAGTACAGCTTATGCTACCTAAAGCTTATTGAATCCTCCTTTATAGTTTACATTATTTCCTTAGATTTAAACCTTGGCACACAGAACAGTAAGGCCGTTCTCGTTAATTAAGGTCTTCCAGTCTCTAAACATCAGGATTTTAAATTATAGCCAGTTAAAATTTAAGTATTTACGCTATGCTGTAGCATAGGTAAACAATCAACTGACGGTTAGAACGATGAACGTTCCAACTGTCAAAATAACCTAATGTCTTTAAGTAGTTAAATCTTACCTGATATCGTGAAAAAACCCTCAATCATACTACAATACAACTTCGTTAACAATGGACAGAGAGCACCACGTCCTAGAGAGTGACATCACCTACAAAGCATTCTCTAAATATGCTCAAAGTCTCTTCACGAGAAGACTGATCCTGCCGCAACCACTAAACCCACCTGAATAGACAGAAACCCACTACCATGAAAACTACAGTGCAGCAAACCCAAGCAGCAATGGCTTGCTGACTGGACGGAGGCATCTGACCACAGTAAGATAGGATGATGCTCTCACGAAAATCAGAGCAAACCAGATTAAGACATACCCATCCCCGTATGTGATTCAAAATCGAACTG